>NC_081815.1:10731071-11033214 GCF_030704535.1 Vitis vinifera | reverse complement strand
TACCAATAGTAATTGCAACAACAAATATCTGTCAACAAAAATATTATTGTGATAGATTTAAACCATTGCAAATACTCAACCAATATATTTTGTCATAAAAGCAATTTACCTTTAAAAAACAAGTGAATTTTCATAAACATTTTCAATGAAGATTACTGCTTACTAAAACAATATTATTATAGTGGATAATAATACCACACATAATTTGTTTCAAAAGTAATGGTTGTATTATGAATATGAATTTTTTTTTCACCATAGTTATAGGATAAATATGATCTAGCTAGTAACAAAACAATTTTCTAGTTTCATACAATATTTATAAAGAACATATTTTTTTTCAATCGTAATAGTTTTAACATTTAAAAATTTTTGAACTACTTTTTTGTTGTCCATTTTAGAAAGAAATTAATAAAATAATATTAATATATATATATATATATATATATATATATATATATATATATATATATACCAACAACACCCAGGACAAGGTCATATGCAATGAAAACAAGAATTATGCCATGATTCAAAACAAAGAAGAGGGTTAGAAATCAAACAAGATAAATAACCAAAGAAATTTAAAAAGAGAAGGAACCACAAACTTTTAGTTCATAAATTTAAAACCATCCATGATAGGAGGTAAACTGGAAACATAAAACAAACCATCCATGATAAGAGGTAAACTTGAAACAAACTTGAAAATTTACATAATTTAAAAACCATCCATCATAGGAGGTATATCATAAAACATAGATACATAAGGAGAAATATCTTACAATAGGAGGAAAGCTTTGAAGAAAGCTTGCGGCTTGAAAGACTTACATGTTGAGAGAGAAAGAAGAGAGAAGGGAGAGCATAAGCTTGGGAGAGAAAAATGGAAAATTTCAGATGCTTACAAATGAGGATCAAGCCTCCTTAAATAGCCAAAAAGAGGAGACAAAGCACTGTTTGCTTTTTGACTAACTGCCATGAATAGTAATCTCATGCATGAATAGTGAATAGTGAATAGTGAATAGTAAAATTCACTTTTCCACCGAATTCCACCAAAAAACCCACTTTTGGCTGAGAAGACTTATAGACTGGCTACTTTAGACTGTGTAGTCACATGCTTGCTGCTTTTGGAGTTGAAACTGCAAAGTCGTAAAATATTCTTGACGATAGGAAGACATAAGGCTGATGATTACTTGGATCTTCTTATTGGAGGAAGGATTCCTTCACAGTTGTCACCATTGTCTGGAAGGTAGCTTGTTGAATCATCAGATTCTGCATAAGAATTTTCTTGGGAAAAGCTTGAGCTCCCTTCTTCAAGGATTTTCTGGAAATCTTGAGGGGTCTTAGCTGCTGCAAGCATGGCTTGTAGTTGTTGCTTTTTGAGGAGAAACTGAGACATATCATCATTGGCTGAGACTTGTGTGGGGTTCTTGAGGAAATATTGCTTAACTGCATCAATAGATGCATCATTTTTCAAGGCGTCCCACCATTTAGTTTTATAAGTCCTTCCTAGAGTTGGAAAGGCTGCTGATTCATCTGCAATGATAATATAGTCCCATTGGACTATCCAAGCAAGGCCAAATTTGCTGAAAAAGAATAGTAAATGGGGAAAAGCTGAAAGTTCTCTAGGGATAACAAAAGAATTGTTGAATAGCTCAAAGCCATCCAGGATAGGCTTAGGAAGAATCTTAATAGTTGGACCATAATAAGTCCACCAACTGTGGAACCAAAATGGGAAAGAGGAAAACTGATTCTTAGATGGAAAATAGAACATCCATGAATGATGGAAGTCCCTATTCTGGATCAGAAAAGCGTTGAACCATGCTCTCTGATAATCCTAATAATTAAAAAACCTTGGCTTTGATGGTTCAGAAAATTCCCTTGAAAGATTAGGATTTCCACCTCATTGCTTGATAGTAAGAATCTTATAGATATGGCAGGTGGAGAATGCCAAGCCCATATTGCTGAATTTATCAACGTTATGCTTAATTTTAATAGAACCAGTTTCTATAAGGACTACTTCATAAAATTCTCTTGTTTTTAAAATATCACCAAAGGGATAATGAAAATTTTCTTGAAAAGCTTTTGCAGCAATCTCTCTGGGGTTTTCGGAGAAAAATTCTCTTTCAATAACCAAAAGAGGTTGATTTAAATCATTTTGCCAATATCTTGATTTTGTTGAAAGAGGTGTGGGGTTGGCAGCCACCACAATTTGCTTGTTTGAAAAAGAGGAGGTTGATGTTAATTCCTTTTGAGAGGGATTAGCCTTAGTGACTTGCTTGAAGGTCTGAGACCCTGAAATGGCTGGGTATTGGGTGGCCTTGACTGGATTAGCTGGATCAAAATGATCATAGTACAAGGTCATCATCTTATTAGGCATAGGGTGAAAAAAATGAAGCCTTGCTTCTTCTTCTTCAACTTGTTGGCTCCATAGCATTTTATGGGGAGAAGGAGCTTGACTAGATTGGGTTTTCTGGTTAGGAGCTTGGGTATTCTTTTTAGGGGCCATGGTCTCATGAACCCTGCAGATTCCACGAGTTGAGTGATTAGGAATGAAACTTTCTCCTTTAATAAACTTAATTTGAAAATTAGGGTTTAAAATAATCCAATCCATTAAATTATACTTAAAAGCTATATACTTAATTGTTTTCTCAGATGTGAAAACAACTTTTAAAAATCCTTGGTTCAAAATATCAGTTTGAAATTTTGAAATGCATAAAGGAATGCTTAAAATATCATTTATAATGAGATTATGAATGAATTGGGTACCTAATATCTTAGATGGATCATCTATTCCAATAAGATTAATTTCTTGATCACAAGGAGTGATGTTTACAACAAGATTAGCAAATTCAAAAAGAATTTCCTTATCAAAAAGCTTTGTTCTTATACCTTGGTTATCTACCCACAAGTGATAAATAGAGCTTAAGAAGGGTATTCCTAGGAGGGCTTTTTCCTTAAGATCCTTAACAAGGATAAAAGTTTGCTTAATACAGATGTCATGGTTACGGATATGAACATCTGTTAATTTATACTTAATGGCAAGTCTTTTGCCATTGGCTCCAAATAGAGACTGACTAGTCTCTTCACATAAAGGAATAGGTACAAGACCTTCTTGAAGGCAATTTTCAGCTGCTCCTGAATCAATCAAAGCAATAATATTAAAGACAAATTTATCTTTGACTACTATAGTAAGGGAGACTTCCCACCTCTGGAAGATAACCCTACTCACAGTATTCAAAAAAGTATCTGTCTCATTATCATTATCATGAGAAGATTCTGGAATATCCATAAGGTTTCCTTGGTTGATAATTCTATTGATTTGTTCTTGGAGATCAGAGAGACCTAAACCTATGAATTGTCTTAACTCCTTAATCTCCTTTCTATACTGCCCAACTTCATCATGAAGTTCCTTAATGCTAACTTCCTTGGGAGACTACTAGTCAAACCTATTTAAGATATCATTAAGACTATAAGGATTTACAGTCTTCTTAGTTTCTATCTTAACAACAGATTTCTTAAAAACTTCATAAAGATTTTGCTTAGTCTTTTCATCTTCAACTTTCCTTAAAGTATCTAGGATAAATTCCTGATCTTGGCTTATGACATTTATAGTTTTAGGACGGCAATTACAATTACCCTTAATACATTCTGCTTGGTCACTAGAAGATTGGTTAGAAACTTCACCACTACTGTCTAGTTGATTAATATCACCTTCATTATCTAAATCAGTCCTTGATTCAGAATCTGTGGAGTTTAACATTACCTTACAAAGCATATTTTTTCAGTCATCTGAGACACTTAAGTTATTAATCTTTTGCTTAACTCTACAATCTTTTTTATAATGGCCAACCTTGCCACATTTAAAACAGATAATTGGTTTGACATCTAAGGGGGCTTCTACCTTTTTCTGGGTATCTTTGTTAACCCTTCTTTGGATGTGTCTTGATTGCTTAGTATCATTCATCCTATAGTTGTCATAGGTACCTCTCTTACTGTGGTAAAACTTATCTTTGCTAGGCTTCCTGCTTGGTTTTTGCTTAGAGTGAGGCATAGTTTCCTTTTGGCTGAAACCAAATTGGCTACAGAATGATCCAAATTCATTCTTGTAGATTTTTTGTTCATTCTTCATTTGTTGCTCAAGCTTGAAGTCATTGCACAACTTAATCCCTTCAGTTGTGACAATGCTTATAATCTCACCATAGGTTAGCTTGTAATAAGGGATTTGACCATTATACTGTTCCCTTATCTTAATCTTAATTCTCTCAGAGAAAAGCTTGGGTAATCCTGAGATGAATTTTTCTTTCCAAAAAGACTGGTTACAATCTGACCTTAGCATGACTTTGGTTAGGAAGACTTCCTTATACCACCTAAAATCATGAAGCTTGGGACACTTAAGGTTGGTCAAGAGATCTGCAGTTTTATCCTTAATTTTTGCAGGATCTCCAATGAAGTGCTTGGATATTGAGTAGATTAGAGTAGCCACTACATCCTCTATATCTTGGCCATCTTCGTCCTTAACAATTTCACTATTCTCATTAATCCTATAGGCTTCTAGGATACTATTTTTATCATCAAAAGTGAGATAATTATCCCACCAACCTTTAAGCTGTCTTATAAACCCAGCAACAATGGTCTGAGCTACAGCATGATCTGGCAGTCTATTGTTTAATTTATAGGTTGTACTTACCATGGTCATTTCTTGAAGCTTAGTGAGTATGTTATACTCGGTCATACCATCTATGTTCCATTCATAGATAGTACCACTGGTGTATGAGGCTTGAGTATGCTGATTTCTTTCCTCAAACTGCATGTCAAGAAAGGTAGGTCTAGGATAGTAATTCCTAGTCTTAAAGGCTTCCAAATTGTTAATACTTTTTGAAATAGTTTGATTATGGGGTTCCTCAAACATCTTAATTAGTTCATTAGCTTCTTCTTCTAAACTAATGTCACCTTTGACCATATTGATTCTCTTATGAGACTGGACAATCAAAGGGGCAACAAGATTATCCTTAATCTTCTGGTTAATCCTATTAATAAAAGCCTGGTTAATTTAGGGATTTTCCTGGAATTCCTTAGAAAATTCAAAAGACTTAATTTTATTAGTGCTCTTAGTGTTATTAACACGCTTATAGGGATAATCTGGATATTCATCTTGTTTGAAGAGTTCAAACCAAATCCAAAACTTAATGTTTTTCTTTTCCTGTCTTAAGTAGGCATAAAATTCTTCCTGGTAAATGGCTCTTATGACTTTAGGGATAGTGCTAAAGAACCAATCATTTCTTTGCTTATTGACTTCAGAATAGAAGTCCTTTCTTAAGAGATCCTTGTTGATCTCAAAGTCCTCATCACTTAGGCTTATAGTGTTAATCATCTGGGAATAGGTAGGAGACATAACAAGGGACTCATCCTGTTGGGATTCCTGAGTAGACTCATTTTCCTCTGTGTAAAATGGTCTAGCCATGTTGGTGTGACTTCTAACACTTGTTAGCTTAATGTTCTTAGGATTTCCTGAGTTGGAATTGATTACTACTCAAAATGTGTTATTTCATAGCTTGTAATTAACTCTTTTAAACACTTTTGAGTAGTAGTTATTGCCTTTTAACCCAATTAACATATTAAGGACCTTTGCAAGCACTTCTAATCAATATGTGTTAAGTTTTGGTGTTTTGATAGCCTTTTTGATCACCAAAGCAATCCGAGATTGAGGAGAGTTGTTTGGAATCTTTGGCAAAGCAAATTGAAGCTCAGAAACGTGAAGAACTAAATCTTTGAAGTCCTTTGCTGCCATGAGTAAATCCGGAATGTAAGGAGAAGAAGCAAAGAGAATCTGCCATAAAGTATATTCTTGATGACAGTAATATCAGCCACTTTTGGAGCACTTCCCGAAGTCCATTTTCTACATGCTATATATCATTTTAAAGCTCAGGAAGTCAACAATCCAATGCTTCAAACGGAGCATAATTCGGAGTTGAAACGAAGAAGTTACAGCCGTTACAAGTCAATCACTCTAAGTTGAAAGAAGCATTTCGCAAAGTGTTGCGAAATCACCCTTTTGTTGCGAGATGATTTCGCAGCCTTTTTGTACAGTACTGTGATTTCCCCCTGAAGTTTCCGGTCACGATGGAAGCCGATTACCACAAGTTGAAAGACCACTTCGCAGCGTTGCGAAATTAGCCGTTTGCTGCGAAGTGATTTCGCAACCCTTTTTATGCCTCTGCGAAATCTCGCAGACATCATTTTCACTTGCAAAATGGTCCCTAGTGCTTCCCGATATTTGCTACCGACATTGGGAGATATTTTTTATCAGATTTTTGTTGTCTAAATCCCAAAATTCTCCTTGTAAGCAACCAATTACAAGATTCCTTAGCTTTTAAGTTAGGAAAAAGAGTAAATATCCATGTGATAATTAGTTTTGTATTATGTTCATATAAATACCCCTCGAGAGCCTGTTCTCGAGGAGGAACCCTTTTGTAAAAGTTAGAAAGCAAGTAAAATTCAGGACCTGTGTTTTTTGCCTTATCTTCTCACTTTGTATTTTTCATTTTTTTTAAGTTATGCACTCTCTGAGGAAGTTTCCCCAGAGAATGAGTAATTAAACCTTTAGTTCCTTGGAGCTAAGGTTGCCGGGAAAGGTTCCAAGTGCAAGAATGCAAAGCTTTGTGGTTTCAACCATGAATGAAGAGGAAGTGAAATCCTTTAGTGATTTCTATGTTTTTAGTTAACTTAAAACACCTTAGAGTCACCTGGGCCAACACTTGGTAAGGCAAGTGATCTCCAACCATGGAGATGCACTAGTTTACCCCTTGCGAGCCTCTGGGAGGTGACTTGAAGGTAGGATTTTCTGGAATTGCCAACACTTGGTAAGCTTTTGGACTCCAAGGAGACATCCATTAGTTATCTCTTGCGAGCTTGAGAAGGGAAGTCCAAGGTTAAAGATCACCTTGAATGGTTAAGGCTTAGTGAGAGGCTCGAACCGTTGCAAGTTGCATCAGTGAGAGAATTAAAGCTGAAATCTAATTAAAGGATGTATCTGTACAACACCGGTTAGAGAATTGACTATATGTTGATTCTCTAACGCGAGGAAATGAACCAACTGACCGGAGCTATGTCTTTTGCATGAGGAACCTCCCCAGTGAACCTGACCCTCCAAGGAATGTTTTTCTTCTTAAGTAATTTCCATCACTTGCTTTGTAGTTATTTTAAATCTAAATCTTTCCCAGTCAAAGTTTTTGTTTTATTTCTTAAGCTAACCTTGAAATGAAACAACACCAATTCACTTTGAATTGGTATCATTTGTAATTTGGAAACCCTTCCCAGTGAACGATCCTAGAGCCGCTATACTATAGTAGCTTTTTATTTGCTACCCTAGTATATGGTGTAATAGGTTATAAATTTTGTTGATTACTCCCTCAATCAAGGAGCACCAGCTGGACATGAATCAGCTGAGACACCAATTGGGCCCGAATTAGGAATCTTCCTCTTCCCTAGTGGTTCTAATTGGGATAGAAGAGCTTGAAGCTCTAGAGGGTTCATAAACTGAAACTCTAGGGCTATTGGAATGTCTGAAAGAGTTGGAGAAAATCAGATCCCCTCCTCCATCAGGATATTGAACAATCTGTTCAATCCTTTCAGATCTCTGTTGAATGGCTGGAAAGACATTATCAAAATGCTAGTTTTCTGGAAACTCAACTTCTTTCCACAAGATCTTCTTGGGAACGATGAAATCTGACTTATCTAGCATATCTGAGTGAAAGTAAGTGGTCTCACCCTTAGGACTGGTGCAAGGAGCCCCAGATCCAACGCTTGTGTTCATGCTCTTATAGGCAAACCTGGTTATGATTGAAACAAGACTGTTTCCTGGTTTGATCTTAAAGCCATGGGTCTTAATATGCAAGACAACAAAATCTAAGATGTTTGCATCTCTTATTCTAACTATGAAGTTAGGAAAACATTGGAAATAAACTGGGTTATCATTTAGTCCAGCTTAGACTGCGCCTATAATAGAATCTCGATATTCGAGATGCCTATTATCCCTTAAACACATGACAATAGAGGTGTTTAAACCTAATCTTGTCACAGGCTTAGCTGCTACTTGAGTCATACCAAAATGTATGAAATTATAGTCATCTTTCTTATGTTTTTCAATGGACTTGTTATCTAGGAGTCTTATGGCTTGGTCGTCTTGTTCTAAGCTGACTGACATTTAAGAGGTTTTGATGGTATAATCTGTGAAAAACTTAAAGGTTCCTTTCTTATAAATTTCTTGATTAGACACCTTGGGTAACTTCCAATCATCTAAATCGTTTTGGATCTTAGGATAATTGATTTCTTTACTGTTTACAACAGTATCTTGAGAATCACTGGATCTCCTAGACATGGTTCTGAAAATTGAACTCATTTTAGGGTTTTGATTTAGAGCCTAATAGCATATTGACAAACCTTATGAGACGTCACCCCAACCCTCTTACAGCCTAACAAACGCCTATCCACGGCTAACAACGGCTCAACCGACAGGGCTCAGTGAGATGAAAATTGATCATAAAAATGTTGAGAAAAATTTTAAATAATGATATAAAAAATAATAATGAAAATTTTGAAGTTGGTTTATTAAAAAAATATATATGATATAATTTGTGATATCCAATAATAGTTAGAATTTAAAAGTACATTTTATAGAAATTTATATAATTTGATTGTATTAAATAACATAAAAGAAATGATGATACATATGTAAGTATTTTTTATTTTAAAATAATGATAATTTTATTTATGAATTTATATTTATATTTTATTTAATTATTATACAAAATACATAAGAATTAAAATTAATTAATTTATATATATATATATATATATATATATATATATATATATATATATATATATTTATGCATGTATAATTTATCATATGTATTTATATATAGAATATATTATTTATATTACAAATAACAAAATTGGCTTGATGACATAGTTGCTTCTTTTCAAACTTGAAGCCAATATCCAAAACTCTTGTAATAAGGTGCTCTACATGAATGTATATGATTTATATTCGTGACCAGTATCATATTGTAAGCAGCCTTCGCGACTCTTCATGTGTTGTTGTTTTTGTCTTACAAAGCAGGGGTCACGAGGATTAGGATCATATTGCAAGCAACCTTTGTGACTCTTCATGGTGTTGTCTTTGTCATCAAAGCAGGAGAATTAATGTAACATGGTGGGACATCAAATTGTTCCCGAATATGGGCATGCTCTTTTTCTTTTGTTTATAGCATAAAGCATAACCTCGCAACTCACAAGTTACTTTTGTTGATCGTGCCAATCACATGTTCCCTATAAGAAGAAAGAAAAAACTCCTAAACTAAGTAGAACTTTTAGCAAAATTAAAGATTCAAATTTTTGATTTTCCATTCTTTGATATTCTTTTCGCTTTTAATTATAATTTTCTTTTGTGTGTTTTTTATATATATCTGTGTGAGAGAGATTACAACAACAAATCCGGAATCTTAAATGAAGAGATAAATTTGGATTCTTAATTTCTCTCAAAAAGTGTACCATTACAAATATTAAATCTTTACTGATCAACTAGATGACATTAATTCTAATTTTTTTCTTCTTAGAAGTGAAATTGATGTCCCATTAAAGAGATAAAAAAATAAAAAATTAGAATAAGAAAAAACATAACATATAAAATAAATTTATTAACTCACATAAACTTTTTGGAATCAAAAATAGGTTTTAGTGCTATGTTTATGGAAAGAATCAAAAATAAAAAAATAAAAATATTGACGAAGTGATTTATCATATATGGTGTTATTATGAAAAAAATAAAATAAAAATCAAATATATGTATAGTTGATGAAAAATTTATATAATTTTTAATTATTTAATTTTTATATAGAAGTGTTTAAATAAGTGAAGTAAGTTTGAAATATATATATAAAAAAAAATTATTGATTTTATATCTGTTTTTTTTTTTCCTTTATTTTTTTTTATTTTTTTTTTCAGATTTTACTTTAATTTTTTTGGTAAAAAAGAGTGGAATACTAGTTATAATCATTTTTATTACTTTTTAAAAGTTACAATTGGTGATGGAATGTGAACAAACATCTACATTTAATATATATATATATAGACACAGCAAAGGCAGTTGAACAAAGGAATAGACTTTCACTTTTCTATTTTCTCTTTCCTTTTGCCTTTGCCGGTAGGTTGTACACGAAGACTAGACTTTTTCTTTTCGACTGGGTAAAAGCTAACAACGTGAGTCACGACAAACTAAAACTAAATTACAAAAGCGGAAGTCTTGATGCATTGTGGAAAACAGAGTGAGCTAATTGAATCACATTTAATATTTAATTAAGAATCTTTAAGATGATCAATTATTTAGCAAGGACTAAATTCATGATTGCTATGCTTTTCTTTTCGTACGATGGAGTCCATACTTGTTCTTATCCCAAATCTTGAGCAAGGTATCACTTTTGGAAGAGCATAGCCAGAGAACAGTGGAGGGGGATGGGCTAGCGGGGCTGGTATATTTGTATATATGCATGTCGTCTATCTGTTTGAAGGTATAGATAGGAGTGGGTGAGGTTCTTACTTGTTACTCTATCATCAGGAGAGGAAGAATGGCGAAAACCAGTCAAAAAGAACTGTTTGACATGGTCATGAAAAAAGAATGGACAGAGGTTGTGAAAATGTACAAGCAAAACTTGGGAATTCACACAGCCAAGATCACTAGTTCTGGGGACACAGCATTGCACATAGCTGTCTCAGAAGGAAGTGTAGATATGGTTGAACAACTTATTAAAGTGCTGGATTCCAAGGGCAGGAAGGAAGCTCTAAAAATTCAGAACGAGCATGGCAACACGCCTCTCCATTTGGCTGCGGCCATGGGAAATAGGGCCATGTGCAAACGCATAATTGAAGTGGATGAAAGTCTGGTGGATCAGCGGAATGAAGACAGCCATACACCCCTCTTCTTGACCGCTCTCCACGGGAAAAAGGTAGCTTTCGTTTTTCTCCTTAAAATCTGCGAACAACGAGAAATAACGAGATACTATCGAGGAAAGAGTGGTGAAACCATTCTCCACTGCGCCATTAATGGAGAATACTTCGGTAAGCATTTTAAATTTCAGGCGTCCTCGTAGGAGGATAGCATGCATGCACACACACGTCCAAGTGCCCGTACGTGTGTCATGTCATATTGCTTTTATAATATTTCAACACGTTCGATATTTAAATAATCAACATTACTTTTTGTTGTGCTTGACAGAATTGGCAATACTTATATTGGAACGGCATGAAGAGCTTGTGACCTACATGAACGAAAGAGGAATGTCACCTCTCCATCTCCTGGCCAGTAAGCCTCAAATATTCAGAAGTTGTACTTACTTCACCTGGCTGGAAAGAATTATCTATTCTTGTAAGACAGACTCCCAATCTCATCATTCATTAGACATTACCAATAACCTTCCATATATATATAATGCTTTCACTGGAAACAGATGATTTGCGTGGCCAGGCCTAGTGCATGCATGCATGCGCTTAGACATTCATACCAATTATGTGTTCATATTAAGGACACATAAGAAGCCCATGCACGTAGTATTTGTTTCTTGTCAGGACCTAGCACTACTTTCCAAGGAAGTTCTTGCTGTGATGGATTAGATCCAATCCTGTAACTATATTATACTATATTCACTGCAACAAAATTTTGTTCACGTTATTAATATTATTATTTTTGCAAGGTATAACTGTCAAAATGCTGCTGCCAGAACAAGATCAGATCATGAACCAAATAGGTATACATCAATTTTCAACTACCAGTATGCAGCTACAAAATACAAAACACAGCTTTTTCAGTATGTATTGGATATTCCTGGTGGCAGGTGCCTGTGTAGCAGGCTGGTACACAACACACACACACACACACATATATGTATATATATAATTAATCATCATTTTGCTACATGAAATTGAGAGAAGAAAAATTCATGAACTATATTGACCGTTATACTACTACTGATATTAATTAATTACTATTATTAATTCTTTGTCTTTATCATGATTTGGAAATAAAAACCTAAACCTTACTCCAACTCCTCTCATCCCGTATTCTTATAGTACTTGTTGAAATTAATAAGAGAGAATTATGTTTTGGGGGTAGATGGGCCCCCAAATTAACAAAAGGTCCATATAACTCTTCAAATTGAGCCCAAGACCCAATGAAAGTATGGAAATTGAGTTGAATGATATCATCCTTCAGTATTTCCAAAGATGCCTTTAGTTGATTTTGAGAAAAAAAATTAATATTTTTGAAAAATACTTTTATTTAATTTAATATTTTAAAAAAATACTTTTATGTAATTTAATATTTTTTAAAATACTTTTATTTAATTTAATATTTTTTTAAAATAAAATTATTTAATTTAATATTTTTTAAATACTTTAATTTAATTTAATATTTTTGAAAAAAAAATTATTTAATTTAATATTTTTGAAAACTACTTTTATTTAATTTAGTATTTTTGAAAAAAAAATTATTGAAAAAAAATTATTTAACTTAATTTTATAAAATATTTTATATGTGTTTTTAAAGGGTATATTTGTCCGTTACTATTTCATATCCTTCAACTCAATTTGAAGAGTTATATGGACCTTTTGTTAATTTGGGGTCCCATCTACCCCAAAACATAATTCTCCCAATTACTCAAACTCTGGGTAAAGTTTTGGAGTCATATGCTGATTTTAAACCTGCCAGCAGGATCTATCATTATTAATAAAAATTTAAGCAACTCTGACTCCTCTAACCACATTCGCTATTGCTTGTCGACTACTTCCTTGCATAATATTTCTCCAATAAAATGGGTCCAGTTTTCAGATCATCTGCTAATTTAGAACTTGTTAATAGGTTTGAATCATACTATGATTAATTGTTAAGAATTTTCTCATCAATTGTTGAAACCCAAAGCTTATTTATGTTAGTTTTCTTTAATCGACTGAAAAATCCATGAGACTTGCATTTATCATGTACTGAGGTTTCAGTATCTTTATGGCATAGATTAGCACTTCTATTTTCCTTGAATGTTCCGTTATTTTATGCGTTTGGTGCAATGAGGTGCCCAGTTCCAACTTGACTTGTGAAGTTGATCTCATTTTAGTTCAATTTCTGCTCTGGATTTGTTATTTTTCGTCAGTTCTGATAAAACTGCGTTCCTTCTTATCATATGCTTGCTGATTGCAGCATTAAGTTAATTATCATCAAATCACTTCTATTTAAGCCATTGACCACTAAACAGACTGAATTGATCAATTCAGGATTGGTAAGTTATCTTGGTACGAGTCAACCAGAAAATAACCTGGAGAGAGTGGTGCTCTTGACCTTCCAAGATCAGCCACCTAGTTAAACTAAAAATGGTGCTATATGTCTTATCAATTGCATTTCTGCATGCTTGCCACAAGCTAAATTTATACTCCGTTTGAGAAATTTAGCCAACTTTTGTTTTCTGAGTTCGGGTACCCCCGCACATCATATACCAACCCATCCTATGCTAACCACCTAGTGCCAGAGGGCAGGCCGTCCAATTTTGAGCCATTAGTTTACTTACACTTTTTTTGTTTGAAGCATTTATATGATGAATTTGATAGTTGTTCAGTACGTTCAACGATTACAGCATTGATAGGTTCACAATAAACAATTACGCTAATTGGATTTTTTTAATAGGTCAAGAATCAAGGAAGATTGAATCTCCAAACGTTCAACAGTTTCCATCAAATTATAGCACATGCTGCGACTTCTTGAATCGTATATATCATGTTCTATTGGTTTTCTATGGATGGGGTAAGCAATGAAAATCCTAGACATTTGTTTCCATCTAATAATGACATATGATTCAATCATCAAGCTTATATATAGAGGTATGTGGGCTACTAATACTACTTAGTGGCGTGGTGTTTCTTCTTCGTAATGGTGCCTCTTATTCTTGTAGTGGTACATCTTGTTCTATGCAGTGGTGCTGCTGCTGCTGCTTCTTTTTCTTCTGGTAGTGGGACATCTTCCCCTAGGCTGTGGTGCTTCTTCTACATCTTCTCTAGGCAGTGCTTCTTGTTCTACTTCTTCTTCTAGGCTGTGCTTCTTCTTCTTCAATGATAATAATGACAATTATAACAACTTTTAGTGTAGTCATAAGACCTAATCAGAAAATTGCTATCAATATCTAATCACATCTACTAGCCCTTGGCAGGTCCATTATGAATAAAATATAATAATAAATAAAAATAAATAAAATTTTAACTTATTTATGGATATGAATGCTGTGAACAGGCAAAGCTAGTTTCTGTTGGGTATGCGGAAGCGTCAATGCTAATTTTGTTGGAGTAATGAGGTGGATAAAGAAACATAAAATTATAAAGGAAGATAAAATTTGGGAGAATTAAAAACCTTTTTGTCTTATACCACTCTCTTTTGTTTAAACATCAAATAATCTCCTATTTATAATTGCTCACTAAATAAAATAGAAACTTCTAATAATAAGATATAGAAACCTTCTAAGACCTTAACAACTCAAAATAGAAACTAAATATAAACACTTATAATATAATATTCTCTCATGACTTTTTAGAACCTAAATTTAATTCTCATATTTTGGAAGTTGATAAATCAAGTTTAATGTCCAACAGTCTCTAATTCAAGAGCTACTGGGGAAAATGCGAAAAACTCTGGCTCAATGAGGGATGCGGAGAACCCTAACGGAGATAATGCAAAAAGACATGGCCAGGCGGGATTGGAGGGGAACACGAAAGAACTGCCTCAAGGTGAAAGCATATGTAGGAACTAGTTTTAAAGTTGGAATTGCCTTAAGGTGAAAGCATATGTAGTCACAACAACTCTAAAGGCTTTGATTTTTCATATGAATGTCATAGCATTTTTCTAAAAGTTGACCCAAACTTAATCTATTCTTTTTCATGTTAGGCACATAATAGACATTCTATAAATTGATGTCTTCAATTTCTCAAACGAACTAGGATTTTACCTTTGCCTTTTACCATAATTTTAGATGCATCTCTGAAACTAACATGGTCACTTTCTGATTCATCAAGCTTTACAAACATGTTTTTGAAACCACACAAGTAATTGTTTGCTCCAGTGCTAAGATATTATGTGTTTTTTTCTTTACTTTCTCCTTTATATACCAACAATACGATAGGTTCTTCTTCATATTTCTTCTCAACATAGTTGGCTTGTTCTTCCATATTGCTAGTGGAACTTTTACAATCATAAGTATAATAATCATATTTGTTACAATTATAACACTAAATTTAAGATTTATCATACCCCATTTCATTTTACCTTGAATTGTGCCATCTTCCACATCCTCTTTGAGAGATATGAGTTTTACGTTTTTTCTTCATTATTTGATGAACTGAAAATATCTCTTCCTCTATTGCCTTGGCCACTTCCACAACCACTTCCATGGTCACATCCACATCTATGATTATTTTGATTTCTTTCTTTAAAACTTTTTTCATTCTCTTTTAATGAAAGCTTTGTTTGAAGAACTTATTCTAATTTTTGTTAGCTCTTCCTTTTTAATCTTTCTTCATGGGCTTGCAATAATCCCATAAGTTGATCAACGGTTATAGGATATAAATCTTTAGATTCTTCAATGGCCACAACAATATAATCAAACTTCAAATCTAAAGATCAAAGTATTTTTTCAATCATACAAGTATCATTTAAACTCTCACCGTTTCTTTTTAGTAAATTCATAATAGCCAATACTTTAGAAAAATAATCAAAAATTAATTAAGTTTGATTCTTTTATACTCAAACATTCAAATTCTCTTCTAAGAGTTTGAAGATAAACTTTTTATACCTTATCGACTCCCTTGTATGTATTTTCTAGAAAAATAATCAAAGTGCTTTCTTCCATTACTTCATAGATGATAGTGAGAACTTTCTTTGTCTCTCTTCCTTATATCTTTCGAAAAATCCCTTTAATTTATATATATATATATATATATATATATAAAATAAGTAGTAAAGTAGTAATAGTATAAGAAGTAGTAGTAGTAATGTAATGATGTAGTAATAGTATGGTATAATGATACAGCAGCAGCAGTGATCATAACAACGATAATATAGTAGCAACCATAATAATAAGAAGATAAAGGACAACTTTTACGGTGGTCTTAATGAAGAAATACATATTTGCATTTGACAGATACGACATGAAATATCTGACCAGAAAGTTATAAAAAATGCTGCATTAGGGCACTTCATCTGCACATAGCTTTTCAACTTCCTCACACCCCCTTGACATAGCTTGGACCATGTTTTGAATTTGTCTCTTTATTTATGGACATGAATGCTGTGACCAACCTGCATTTCAGGAGCGGAGAACCCAAAACGAGACCAACATGAAGGTCAGTGTGCCTGCATTTCAGGAGCAGAGAACCCAAAACGAGACCAACATGAAGGTCAGTGTGCCTGCATGTCGGATCCAGTTTTACCTTATGTTCTTCAAGGACAAATACTTTTTATCTATACAAAGTATTTGGTAGTGCAAGTTGTGATGCATAAGCTTGCATCTTATAGCTTACGGTATTAAATATATCTATCTATATATATATATATATATAAAAACAAAATCCTGATTGGAGTTGAACCTAATAACATGCCAACTAGCTATATTAGGATGATCAATTTATTTTTAGACCATTTAATTTTGAATTTTGTTTGTCTATTGAGAAGTCTCTTATTTCTATTTTTCATATATATATATATATATATATATATAGGTGAAGGTCCACAAAAATTCCCACCAAATTATCGAACATGCTTCGAGCTGATGAAGCTTGTATATAAACTAACGCTGGTTATCCTTGGATTGGGTATAGCACCACTTTCCCATCACTATCTTCCTTTCTGCTATTATTTAAAGCAATATATTTTTAAATTGTCTCTCTCTTACGTGGCTCTAAAGGATACAGCGACATACAGAAGATTAAGGACGTAAAAAAGAAGCACGTATGGTCTGTTCATATCCTCGAAAAAATGCTTAAAAGTACTAAGATTTACCAGTATGATGCTGCTGGAAGGTCCGGATCATCAGAATCCCAAGAAGAAGAAACTTCAGTTACGAAAGCTCTCGAATCTCCAAATGGGGAAACTAACCAAAATACCATAGAGGCCAAAAATAATGGTCTGGACAAAACTGATAAAACAGGTATCTCTCTCCTTGAATTGGTAGTGTAAAGTCTGGGTACCTTCAAAATGACATAAAAAGTAGGGAAAAAAAAAAACGATAGGGCTATTATTATTATTATTTCACTCCTAATAGCTAGCTTTTCCAATTTGTTTGATGCACTGATATAAAGAGGATGGTAGGTTGGAGTCTCTAGTTTTTGTAGTTGATGTGAACTAGTCGGTTGTATACATGATGAGTAGTAGGATCAGAGGCAGCTATAAAGAGTTTAACATAATTTTTCCATCTTATGCAACATCTGTGTCAAATTGTCAAAGATCAGTGGAAACTGATACTCTAACGTCTGTTTTGACGACATAAAATTGTTTTATTTGGCTTTACTCATAGCTCATGCTAGACCTTTTCTCTTTTAGCTTAGGAATTGAGTATTGTGGTATTGGCAGCGATGAAAATTGATAGAAAAGAGACGCCATTACTAACCGCAGCAAAGAATGGTATCAAAGAAATTGTGGAGAGCATCCTCGAGCATTTTCCAGTTGCCATCCATGACACGAACTCAGAGAAGAAGAACGTTTTGCTGTTGGCAGTGGAGAATAGACAACCCTCTCTGTATGATCTCTTAAAACAGAAATATAATAACGAAAGTGTATTTCATGCAGTGGATATTGAAGGAAACAATATGTTGCATCTTGCTGCAAATTACAATAAGTCTATGAATCCTTGGATTATTCCAGGTGCTGCATTGCAAATGAAATGGGAAATCAAATGGTACGAGGTATGAGACCAAACTATTTTTTCTATATGGCGTTCATTTTTATTAGGTATATATTTTCTCCAGTTAATTTACTTCTCAACATGCTTGTGTATCCAATTGTCATCGTACAACACAAATGAAGCATGAGGCTTTAATTTTTTTTTCTACATACACAATGATAGAGCTCCTGGTAAGTGGATTATTAATAAATATCATTAAAATTGTATATCTTGTTTCATGCTTGCAGCATGTGAAGAGTTCCATGCCACCAAACTTGATGTTGTATAACAATGCTGGCAAGACCGCATTGGAGGTCTTCACAAACACACATGAAGAACTCGTACAACAAGGCGGAAAATGGCTATATAAGACCTCGAATTCATGCTCGGTTGTAGCAGCGCTTATTGCAACTGTTGCCTTTACAACAACAACCAATGTTCCAGGAGGCGTAGAGAAAGGGAAACCAGTTCGTGGAAAGGAACTAGCATTTCAAGTGTTTTCAATTTCATCACTAATTTCTCTTTGCTGCTCAGTCACCTCCTTGGTAATTTTTCTAGGGATTCTCACCTCTAGATACCGAGAGAATGAATTTAAGATGGCCTTGCCAACGAAGCTTCTGGGGGGTTTGTCGTTACTTCTGATCTCCATAGCAGCTATATTGGTGTCTTTCTGCGCAGGCCACTTCTTCATTGTGGATGATCAGTTTAGATCTGTGGCAGTTCCAATCTATGCAGTCACCTGCCTGCCAGCTGCAGCAATTTTCGCCCTGGGCCATTTACCTTTATACATGGATCTCATATGTGCCATTCTTACGAAGGTCCCAACCATTTTTTATAATGGAAGGTATACTCCGTTGGGGAGTGAAACTTGATTTAAGAAGTTTTTAAAAACTATAATTTTAGTTAGTTTTTAAAATTTAATTAAAATATTTTATTTTGAGTGATTGATGTAGTTTCTTATATTTTGGGTGTTTTGTCCTGGAAGGTTTCTATCTTGTTACATCAAAGCATTTATATATATTTGAACAAGAAGGGTGTAAGACAACAATTTTTTTAATTCTTAATCAATTATTTATATTCTGTCATATCATTATTTTTATTTCTTTCAACCGGTATTAGGATCATACAAAAAAGATAAAGAATTTTATGTATTTGTTTCAAGTACCCTTAAATTGGTACCAGCTGGGTGATAGAAAAAAGATGAAAGTTGATTTTGATGTATTTACTTCAAGTCCCTCATCTCAACAAGAACAATTATGATAATTGGAGCATCAAGATGAAGGTTTTGTTTGATTTGCAAAATGCATGAGAGGTTGTAGAGAAAGATTACAAAGAACTACAAGATGAAACTACTCCATCACAATATCAAAGGAAGTTTTTGAAAAGTATGAAGAAGAAACACAAGAACGCTCTTACTATGATATATTAAGAAATGAATTGAGATACTTTTGACAAGATTCCAAGTGCAATCATAAGAGATATTACATAACACACAAAAGAATAGATAAAGTACAAAAAGTAGTGTGCAAAAAGTGTAACAATCATAAGGGAGTTCCATTAATAAATGGGCTGAATAAAAAGTTTTAAATGAGGACAATTCAACCACTAACTAAAGTTTAATGATTTCTCCGTCCTCATTCTTAAATACTATTTCAAGACAAAAATAATTTCTATTACTACTTTGTTAGTTGTTTCAATAATATATACAATGTCATAGCAATAGTTCAGAATTTGAATATGGGGGTCCAATTTTATTTAATATGTTTATTACTTAGGTATAATACAATATTATATAATGTATGGAAAATGAAAATATGATCACATACCAAACTTTAATTTAATACTAGTACTCCAAAATTTTCCTTTAAATAAATACTTATTAAGCGTACTGTGGTATCTGACATAATAGTGTAAAGATAAGTGTAATGTTAAAGGAAAAGCAAGGTCGAAGAATTGCCATACGAATAATTTATGAGCACCCTAAAATACTTTATCTACTCAAGGTCAAAGAATTGCCTCATTATTTATCCTATTATCTACTCACAGTAATTCAATAAATTTGGATGAATGGAAAGTCATTACTTTTCAAATTATCAAGTTAAATTATAAATTAAAATTTTCATATTTTAAAATATATCTTGTGGGACCAAAATTTTTTACCATAAATTTAAGTTTGGCAATAATATGAATATTTCAACTTTGTTCAATATCATGCCCTAAGCCCTAGGTCAAGTTTGAATAATTTACTTTTCATACCGAGTTGATTTTTCTATGTTAAGATCCTTTGTCTTTTATTTAATAAAATGATAAATATTTAAAAAATTAGTACACAAATTTAAGTTTTTTTCTTTATCTCATTTTAATAACTAATAAAAATATGGCATTTTAATAACAATACATTCAAATGCCTACAAAGGAAAAATAATAATTAGTTGATTTATTATTACTTTATTAGAGAGGTTATAATGTTTTTCTTCTATAAATTATAAAAATATTAGCTAGGAGAATCAATTTAATGATTGACTATTGAAATAAATTATAATATTTGAAAATGAAATTTTAAAAATACTACATTTACATAGATATTATTAAATTTTATAATATATAAGATTAAAACATATTCTTTTATTTCAAAATAAAGCAGAATTTTTTTTTTTAATTTTATTATAAAAAAAATAAAGATTGGTTTTTCTTGTCATCCATCATAGCTAGATTTTATTATCAAAAGTCAAATACAAATTAATGACTAACCATCCAAATAAATAACACTAGAAGACCCAAAAAACTTTAAGACTAAAAGAGTGAAAATTGCAACATAATAGAAAAAAAAAACTTATATATATACCATAAATAGTTTATAGTAAATAAAAATAATGTATTAACTAATTTATCTCCTCTTCATTTTTACTTTTATTTTTTTATGAAAATTATTTGAAGGAATATAATTATAAATTTCAATTTTTCATTAACTCTTTAATGAAAAATAGTTCGATCTCATAAATCAATTAAGTAAAATTTATTTTGAATTCCAATTTTATTCTATTAAATACTAAAAACGAGGGTGTAGACCCTTTTTAATAGGTAGACACTTGTTTTTTATTACTGTTATTTATTGTATTTTTTTTTCCTCTCACCACTTTTCTTGTCACTTGGGAGTTTTGTCTTTTTTTACATGACAGTGGAGACCTTCTCTACGGCGACCAAAAAGTAGAAGGGATATTCTACAATGAGAATTCCTTTTAGGGTTAGTTAGGGAGAGAGAGAATGTAGGCCATGGAGAGGGGACACATGGAAAAATTTTTGGCGGGGCCGTTTCTTTAGAGAGAGATAGTGAGGTGAAAAGGGTGCATCAGTGAGTATTGATGGGGAAAAAGGAAAAAAAACATAGGAAAAAGAAAAAAGAAGAGGTGATTTGGAGAAGATTTTTAGAGAGAGAACTCGGGAGAGGAAGGGGAGATTTTCTTTTTTCAGGGAATGGGGATTTTGGGCTGAGTATGGTGAACGAGAGTGAGCTGGGGATAGAAGAAAAGTTTGCGAAAAAAAAACTGAGAGAGTTAGAGAGAGAGATATAGAGGTATATTCTGGGTTTTACAAAGCAGAGAGGGCTTGCATTTGGGGGCCAAAGAACGGCAGAAGAAAAGTCGAGAAGAATGGTTTAGCTGGCTTACTGATTTCGTTGGTTTTTGGAAAAGGACATAAGACGCTTGAAGCCCAATAGAACGTTGCTGGAAATGAGCTCTCCCAGGTATGAAAGTAATAGATTTATTTGTTCATTTGGATTCTTATTGTTCTTCTACATTTCCTATTGATATCTGAATATTATTGGCTTGCTTGGGAGTGGATAGTAAAGGCCACTTGTTACTTGTTGAAATTTGATCCTGAATCCATATTTGCCATTGTTAATCTCACTCTGTTTTGTCTCTACTGTGAAATGCTTGAGAATCATGTTAATATTTACATTTGACATGGTTTTTTCCACCCAGTCAGTAGGCTCACTGCAACCTATGAAGTGAAGCCTCATTTGATGATATCTTTATCCATTTTCTTTTATGCTCTGTTTCCATGGTTTCTTCCTTATTGTGGCTTTCCTTTGTTCTTGGCTCTTATCCAAATGCATGGGCTGTGAGAAAGAAGACCTAGGTCTGGTTATAAACTCCTACAAGGATACATGTCCTCAAGCTAAAAATGTTATCAAAGAGCATGTCAGGTTTTCTGTGTAAACTTGTAGACACTCAATTTTGTCCTCCTATTACATGTCCTATTAGATACTTGTTCGATACTTTACAGTAGTCCTTTGGTGGCTCATAACTACTCACATTACTTACCTTTCTTAAGCTATCTCAGAGACTTTGGTTGAGGGATTTATCTAACCCCGTTGTGACTCTTGACAGCCCTAATTTAGACTTAGGCCCACTTAGGCACCCTAGATCCATTTAGATACATTTGGCCCATTAGACATCACCTTAGGCCCATTTAAATGCACTTGGCACCTTTTAACTTGCACTCATTCACCCTAGGTTACTTAAACAATCTTTCAGAATAGGTCATTTGGACACTTCTTTTGGCATAGCCTACTTAGGCGTGTTCTTGATTTTGGCTACTTCATTTTCTGAGATAGGATGAGTATTGACTTGACTATTTATTACATGAAATGAACTTTTATTTTTGAGGGTTTGACTTTGACATTTAAATTATTATAATTCGTTGCATTACTTTAATTTCTTGATTTTTTTCTAATTGCATACGTCTGATATTTATTTTTATACCCTTATCAATTTATTTGTTTGTTTATTCACTTATTCATTTATTCTTTAATTCCATGAATTGACATTTTGGATTTTTGTGGCTATGTGATTTGATTTTCTATTTTATTTTATTCTATTTCCAATTACATGATTTCTTATTTCAACTTTATTTTTAATTTTGCATGAAACTTGGAGCCATCAAGGAGAAGAGATCACGGCCAAATAGGGAAACTTGGAAAGAATCCGGGTTGCATATAGAAAGTGGGCAGATCACGACTTTAAGAAGGAATCCGGGCTGCATATGATTTGCTTGAAGAAACAATCAGGGCTGCATATAGAAAATGGGCAGATCACGACTGAGGCACATCCGGGAGCATATGGAAATAAGATTAAAGGGGATCTGATCACTTACCAAACAAGATACGGTTGCATCCTTAGGGAAATCTCCAAGTGAGGCACACATAATGGACTTCCCATATCCACGTGCATGTAGGAAAAAATGGAAATAAGATATTCCATAAGGAGTGGGCTGCCTTATAAATAAATGAGAGGATCCAAGCATAAGTGATTTTTTTTAGAGGAACAAGCAGAGAGAACACACAAGGACTTTTCTTTAGGAGGGTAGAGAGGACACGAGAGCAATTCTTTTGAGAGGACACTCGAAGAACTTTGAGGAGTCGACATATAACCATAAAAAAAATAAATAAAAGGAGCAACCCACAAAATCTCCAAAAATAACGGTTTATAGGTAAGTGAACGCTTTCAAATTTATTTTGATTTCGTTTTGATTCATCCTTTTGGTCTTGAGTGTTTTAATGATTTTAGTTCTTTGATTTAATTAATCTTATATAATAAATTTCTTGTTTTAATTTCGATTTAATTTAATTTATTTTTTCTTTTTTTAGTTTGGATGTGTTTGTGGTTTTAATTCTTTAGTCTAATTTATCCCATTAGGTAAAGTTCCCTTTTTTATTTCAATTCGATTTAGTTTTAATTTATCTTTTATGTTTAGATGTGTTTGTAGTTTTCTTTAATTTAATTGTTTCTATTATAAAAGTCCTTATTTTTTAATTTCAATTTAGTTCAATTTTAATCTATCCCATATGTTTGTGATTTTAATTCGTTAGTTTAATTATTCCTATTAGAAAAGTTTTTATTTTTAATTTCAATTTAGTTCAATTTTAATCTATCCTATATGTTTTTTTTATTTTAATTCGTTAGTTTAATTATTCCTATTAGAAAAGTTCTTATTTTTAATTTCAATTTAATTCAATTTTAATCTATCCTATATGTTTAGATGTATTTGAAATGTTAATTCATTAGTTTAAGTATTCCTGATAGATAAAGTTCATATTTTTAAAATCCCAAATTAGTTTAATTTTAATTTACCTATTAGTTTAAATATGTTTGTGATTTTAATTTCTTAGTTTAAGTAATTTGCGAGATAAAGTTTATTCGTTTTTTTTCGGATTAATTTAGTTTTAGTTTATAATTTAATTTGAATGCGTTAATGATTTCAATTCCTTAGTTTAAATAATTTAAGAGATAAAGTTTACTTTTTTTAATTTTGGATTAACTTAGTTTTAGTTTATGATTTAATTTGAATGTGTTAGTGATCCTAATTAGTCTGATTTTAATTCGTTTTTAGTTTAAATAATCACGCTAAATAAAGTTTGTGTTTTTAATTCCAATTACTTTAATTTTAATTCGTTTTTAACTTAAAGGCATCCGTGGATCTTAATTATTTAGTTTAAATGATTGTATCAAGTAAAGTTTGAGTTTTTAATATTCCAATAATTTTATTAAGTAGAATTTAATTTCAATTTAGTTTGATTTTAATTTATTTTATAATCTGAATGCATTCATGATTTTAATTCAATTGTTTGATTAACCCTCTTAAACAAATTCCATATTTTTAATTTCGATCTTAGTTTAATTTTATTTTGTTAATTTATTTATTTGTTTTAGTTTAAATATATTTGTGATTTCGATTTGATAGTTTAGCCAATCTTATTAGATGATGTTGATGTTCTTAATTTAATCTAGTATTAATTATTTTTAGTATTGAATGTGTTTGTGTGTTTTCGATTTCATCAACTTTGAATTTAATTCGTTTATATCCAATTTTGCAGTTGATTATAATTTTGTTTAATTAATTAAGTCAATCACATGCAATTATTTTCATGTTTTAAGTACGGTAATTTTGGCTTTGATCTAGTGACATTTAGTATGAGCTTTAGGAATTTTAGATAATCAATCCAGTTAATTGCATGTCATTGTTTTCATACCTTCAAGATTGTTGAACTTTGGTCTTTGATTTATCATATTTTGTTAAAATGATTCCATATTATTATCTCCATATGCTAAGTTTGTTGGCTTTAATCTTTGATTGGTTATTTTTATTTTAATTCATGTGTTTCTTGAAATCTAAATGTTAGTCTTGAGTAATATTTTGTTAGTTTGTTTGATTAGGAAGTCATAAATTTGATGCCTTAGTGATTGTTAGTTAAATTCTTATTTTTTGAAGGCCACTAGAAACTCATGAGGGTTGGTCTTACCTTCACCACTTTAATTGACATGATTTTCTAAACCCTTATTTTTTTATTTTCGTTTTCTTTTGTTTTGATTGGTATTTTGTTTTTTGTGTTTTATTATTTTAAAAATTAATTCTTTTTATTTTAAAATCAAAACCTTTTTTCTCCGAAGACCCCTTTAAGAAATTCTATTTTTTAAAAATTCATTTAGAGCTCTTAGAATAAAAAAATCCCATTTTCTTAAAATAACATGCAACCATTTTTTGATCGGTTTGCATCTTTCTCGGTTTTTAATGAAAATTTTAGTTTTAAATCAAACACAAATCAAAGCTCGTGGTCCCACATAAATGGGATAATTTTGGGCTAAATTCGTGTATATCATCAATTGGGGAATTGGTGAAACCCCTACATAACAAAAAAAAATATTTAAAAAAAAAAATCCTTTTTTTACTACCATCTTTGCTACTTATTAAAATCGTGTTTATCTTTTTTTTTTTTTTTTTTTTTAAGAATTCTATGCAAGACATGTGTGATGACTGGAAATTTAGTGTACTTCGATCATTCTTTTTGTTATATTAATTGGATGTGCATGTTAGGATTTTTTTGCTCTAGTATTTATTATCTAACCTCTCCATGTCCCGCAGAAGCATGGTATGAGTTATATATACTATCTAGGTACGTTCCCTAATACCCACTTTCTAAACCCTGTGAACATGATTGTCATTGCATACCATGCCCATGCTTGCTATCCTATTTGATTGCCTTGATGTATATTTGATGCTTGTTTGATTATCTCTGACAAAGACACATATTGTGTGATATATCTTTATACTAACTTTCATGTTTCATGATAGCGCTTGAGAAGCTGTTCAAGTACGCACTTTGACTCTCTTCTATGATCAGACTTTCTTGCTTGACATATTATTTTTTGAAAACCCTTAGCTTACTTAGGTATCCATGATCAACCATTTAATTGCCACGTTTCCCTCAACTTAGTCAATAGAGACCTTTTTAGAAGTACCTTCCCAATAGGTAACCTGATCCCCAGACCTAGACTCGGGTTTTTCAAAGACATGTTTTTTCCAAAAATTATGGAGTCACATTTTAGGGTTTTTATTTTTTGTTTTATTTTCCCTTTAAAATAAAAATAAAATAAGTGGCGACTCCGACTTTTTTCCAAAATTAAATTTTCACAAATAGAAAAGTGAGTCTCGCCGATCGAGTGGGGGTGCATGTGAAAAATGCGGGTCCACAAAACTCCACGAGAAAACCATTGGGAAATGGTCTGAGAAGGTATTTCGCGAAGCTGTGAAAAAGTTGGTCAGAAGAGCCTTCTGACGTTTCAACAACTCCAGGCCTTATCAGTGTTAGTTTTGAAGGTGATTATTATGGTGGGAATGGACTATGGTTTGGTGAGTAGGGTTCTGCTATTCGAGATCAAGAGGGGTTCAACTGATTTAATGGCACCTTTCAGAATTGGCTACTACACCACTTGTGTGTAGATGAGGTGTCAATTGAGTTCTCTTATTAGATGGCATCATTATAGAACACTTGGTTGCTCGACAGTTTGAATGGTGGCACTCGGATTCCAGCTACACTTCTTTTATCCTTAGTTTCTTTAGTTGCTCTTGATCATGCAGGCTAATCATAGCTTCTTCATGGGCCCCGAGGCAGTGGCGATGTTAATACTCTTCTTGGCCACAAATTTGGTTCTCATTATTCTGGAGATATGTCTCTAATCGTCGTTGGAATCCTATACTTAAGAATGCTTATGTTAGAGATGTCAGGTTCATAACATGAGGTTGTCTTCTCTCTTCTAATGCAATTTGTTAGAGATCTTTCTAACCGTGGGCTATTCAAAGAGAGACTGGAGGAATTGAAGAAAATCATATATGGGACGAGATGCAGGCAATTTTCTCTTGCTGCAATAATGGTTTAAATTAAGCTTATAGTTTTCACCGGGTGCTTCAATCATTTGGATATTCGGGGATTAATTTTGGTTTAATCTTTTATCAATGATCCTGTTATTGTTACTGGTATTGGAGTCATAGATGGTGGAAGGTACATGTTCATGGCTTATTTAAAAGGGCTCTTGATGTGGTGTTAGGATAAGTTCTTGCACACTAGAAAGCCTAGACGATCCCTAAGGTGATCTTCAAGCTCCTCACCAAGCTTGTGTTCGCTCTATTCTTACCCTGCCTAGTCTTCATTAATTTGGGTCAATCACCTACTACATTGGATTAGTCAAAGCTGGAGCCTCAGAAGATGAGAAACAGGATTTTGTCAGTTCTGTTGCCACAAGGTCCCATGTGTATGCAATCCACATGCATGGCTACTTCGGTGTGCATGTGGCTAGTTCTTGCTTGTTCCCAACCTTGGTATTCTCAGTACCTGGCAGTCTCTATACAACTCGTCCAGACCCTAACACCCTCAGAAGAAGATATTTCTAATTCCTCTCTTCCAACCATTAAATTCTCCATTCGAAATCCTTCCTTCATTAAATCCAAATCCCAAGCCAAACGACACCATGCCTAACACCTCAGGACAAGCCCACCATATCCACGTGCTTCATACCCACCACCTTTAACTTATCTCATCACCATGCTTACTACCATCAGTTTGTCCCTCGTCATCATGCCCACCAATCACCCCTCATGCCTACCCAACCTAGCTCTAACCAATCTAGACCACTTCTCCACTGCCACTAGCACCAACCCATGTGAATGAAAACACAGAAGCATGGCTTCATCCCTGTTTTTGGTAGCTA
Source organism: Vitis vinifera (assembly GCF_030704535.1). Classification (NCBI taxonomy): domain Eukaryota; kingdom Viridiplantae; phylum Streptophyta; class Magnoliopsida; order Vitales; family Vitaceae; genus Vitis; species Vitis vinifera. The sequence goes on along the minus strand of NC_081815.1, from coordinate 11,005,214 downwards.
TCAGTTTGGAGGTAATGCATGGTCAACCCATTCACCAAGCTCAGCGTCCAACACACTTTTCTTAGTCATCGATGTGGGCCACTATCACATTTACCTAAAGTTGCTCATGCTCACCAATCATCAACCATCCCGTGACGTATGGCTTGCTTACGACCCATCACTCGAAATGTCATTCTCATGAACACTAGACGCAGGGTGGATTAGCTTACCGACAAGCAGGTTTGCTTGGCATGTGGAGGATCATGACTTGCACAATTTGAATCATTTGCATATGGGAACGGGCAAGACTAGGTATGGGATAGCCAAAGTTGGCAAGCTTCTGGAATGTGATTTTGAGAAGAGCAAGTGCCATCCACTGAACGGTATCATGTAGATGTTCCAGACAAAATAAGTCTAATGCCTAATTTCGACTGTTCATTTCGGTCTGAGAATAACAAAATGAATTGAGAACGGGCACATCCTTAGAGCAAGTTCAATTAGGAACCCGATTGAGCTCAGTGGAGGGACTTGAAGCATTTGTTTGTGATGATCCAAATTTCCAGGGATGCGAAAATCCTTATAGTGGTGATATGGTTCATGTAACACCAAATATTGGTCATTCATGAGATTTTATATATAGAGATATACGGAAGTGGTCAAATTGGCTCCGAAGTAATTTTGGTATTGATAGGTGGCGCATTGATTTTGTGAAAGGCCTCTCAGATGCTCATTGACAATGGATAATTGACATGGTTTCCACCATGGGATTCATCTAGGTCCATTTCCCAGACCCAATTGGTTGTTGTTCTATGTGAGTTTGCTGCATAATTTCTAGGTATGCTCCAAAAACCCATTTTCTGGATCCAAAATACCTTAAATACAGAAGAGTTTGTCATTGTCTACTTCAAAATTTGTTGCCTAAATATTGAAAAAGATACATCAGCTTATCTAATCGATCATTCTTTGAAGTTGGGGATGTGGGTGTTATGAAGCTTCATAAATGTGAGGAAATGGAACCCGAAAATTAGCATCTTAATGGAATGAGTGGTTCAGGAAAGCATGCTTTGCAGCTATACAACAAAATTTAAATCAGGGGAATGGGTTTTCAGTTTGAAAAGGAAGCAGAAGTGTTGTCAAGTCAAATGATGCCACCTTTCTTGTTGGTGTTCTTTGCTTGTAGGCATCTTAAACCACTGTAGAGGGCTGTAGCTTTACCTGAACCCCTTCCTAGGCTTTTTGCCACCTCATAAGCCCTAAGGCTCACTCGTCGTGCATGGCCACCTTCCTGTGCACCACCCTAAAGGACACGTGTCTCATCTTCTTGATTCTTCATCCTTGCTTCTAAACATTGACTTTCAAAAGTCCGTTTTTGAATAATTTTAACTCTTCAACTCTTTTTTATTTTTCTTCCTTAGCCATCTTTAGGTTTTTAAAAAGGCTTTTATTGTCATTTTCTTCTCAACATGAATTTTTTCTTATTTTCTCTGATTTTAAATAATTTCTCAATTTTAATAAACTTGCTGCAAATATTTTTTTTTTCAACAAGCATCTTTTGCAAAATTTCTTTGATTTTTAATATTTTTTTTATTTTCACGTTTTTAATATGCATAGATACAATTGTATAATTCCAAATAATAGAGTTTATGAAATTAATCCATACCAAAATAAATTAGGAGTTGGTGGGGCCTTACACATGAGTTTTCTCCTTTGATTATCGACTGATATGTTTAATGAACATTGCTTGATTTTTGTCCTACTATGTGACATGCTTGTGATTATTCTATACTTTTTATTGTTCACTAACTCTGTTCCCATTATAGCACATTATTAATTCGCTACACAGGTACACATCCTATCTTTTCTCATTTGTTTGATCACCTTTCATTACATACTTTAGCTATAGTACATCTTTAATCACTATTTGGTATCCATGATTGATTGATCGATTGCCACACTTGCCTTAACTACTTAGTAGAGACCTGATTTTTAGGGTTTAGAGGGGTGCTACAATTTGTCATTGTACCTTTCTGATAGATAACCTGATCCCCATACCCGACTTGGTTTTCGTAAACTGTCTTTTCTTTTTAAGAGTTACATTTAGGGTTTTTTTTTCTTATTTTGTTTTCCCTTTAAAAATAAATAAAAAATAAGTGATGACTCCAAAACTTTTCTAAAAATAAAATTTTTCACAAATAAAAAGCGAGTCACATCATTGAGTGAGAACACATCGTGAAAAGTGTTGGTCCACATAGGGATTTGATTTAATATAATTCTTAGACATCAACTAAAATACGTTTCTTTTTAGAATTTTAATTTTGTCAAAGGAAGGAACTTATAATAAAATTTGTGATTTAGAAGAAGATATATTTAAGTATAAAATTATTTAATTATAAAAATATTATTTTATAAAAGGACAAATATGAAATTAAAAAGTAATAAAATTTTAAAATTTACTTTAGTTACTTTTATTAAACAAATTTAATGGTTTCTTTTTTTAATAGTATTATGTAGTAAATGGTTTAAAATTTATATCATCAAGCACACATAAAAAAAAGGGATTTATCATTCTTTTTACTTATACGTGATTTGCTCTTTTATCAAATACCTCCATCTTAAATTCAACCTCTAAAATATAAATTAGCATTTAACTCTTAAATTTATCTAAAAAAATAATTTTAAATGACCTAATATTTTTCATTACAACCCTTTTATTGTTAGAGGATTAGCAATGAGAATATAATAAACATAAATTATAGTAAATTGAAAGACTCATATCAAAAAATCATTAAAAGAGTTCTAATAACCTACAAAATTATAAAGCAATAGAAATATATATATGAAGTTTTTAATGTTGATGTATTAGAGTAGGCTGACAGTTTTGTTCAATTATTGCATTGAGTTCAAGGTATCATACTTTTGGCGTCTTATTAATTAGAATTGAGTTCAAGTCATGCTTGTAACTCTATTCATATTTGATGTATGAACACTTTAATATATTAGAGTATGAGAAATGATAATTACATGTGTACTAGGTGTGATTTTGTAGGGAATGTAAAAGATAGAGCCAAAAGCACAATTTGGGGCATAGACCTTCCAACATCACACATGGGATGTTTGTTCGCTCATAGGACAATCCAATGTTCAAATATTCCTCGTCTTCTTTGGGACCTTTGAATGCCTGAGCTTTTGATAATGTATTTTTAGCCTATTTTTATATTTTAAAAGTTTTTTTGTAAGTTTAGTTCAAGAAAATCTCTCCAAAATGTTCTCTTAAGGTTTTGATATATATATATATATAAAGTTTTCTAAGTTAAAAAATTAATACACTTGGAACATAATCATTCTCCATGCCATATTTTCTATTTCCCAAAGCTTTCAAGAGAAATATTGAAGGAATTTTCAATAAAAAGGAATGATACAACATGGGTTCAAGCCACTTTATGAGGTTGGAGCCCATCCTTTATTAATTAATTATCTAACCGGATGTATAAATTATCAAATGTGCGAGAGGCGTTCCCTTTCTTGCACCATTGAGCGAAGTTGTGAAACGACTAAGATAATCTAGGTTGGCCCAAAGTTTAGAGAAACTAGGTTGAAATGAAGCAGAAAATTGATAAAACATAAATTTTTTTTCTTCCACGTGGCAGAGAATGTGAAGGGGGCAGGTATAACCTGTCATTTGTGATTGGTCTCGAGCCCCGGAAATGTATTAAATCACATTTAACGCAATTTCATCTTCCTCCTCTGCTCTTCCTATTCCTCCTCAGGTCTCAGAAGTCCATGACCTCCACCCAGAAGCCACACTTTTTCAGGATCATACACCCGTCGTTTCTTACACATGGATACCCTGTGAGTATTCCTCTTTCTTGCCTTCTGCTAATTTTATTCTTTCGTACTACCACAGTACAACAGTGAATTTGTCAACAAAATTTCACAGGGAATTCCTCAGATTTTTCTAAAAGAATATGGAAACAGTCTCTCAAATTTTGTGTTCCTCCACCTTCCCACTGGCGCTGAATGGCGAGTAGAATTGTTGAAACTCCATGGTGAGGTTTTGTTCGGCAGTGGATGGCAGCGATTTGCTGACTTCTATTCTATAGGATATGGGCATTTCTTACTGTTCAGATACGAAGGCAGTTCCCATTTCCATGTGCTTATATTTGATATGACCGCTTCTGAGATTGAATATCCATACGCTACTACTCCCACTCATGACGACAACCTTCACGAAGTTTCTGTTGGGATTTTGGATGATTTTCCATCCTCCAAAACAACAAATCATATAGACACGATCGATGTTACCACTAGTGAAGTAGTGTTCCACCCTAATGGAGCAAGCAGCTTGCCAAAAGTTGAGGACATTCAGAGTGATTTTCCAACCACCCACAAAACAAGGATGATAACAAAAAACAATCCTTCTTTTAGACCTCATAATGCTTGCAGTTCCCACCTTTATGATTCCTCAATTCCAAATTTTAGGGGTAATAAATTTTGCTTGAGTTTTTATTTTGTATTTGATTGATGCCTCATGCTGCTGTAATCTTATCCATCCATTTCAGATGGAGCTCTAGAAAGAGCTAAAGCTTTCAAATCCGAAAATCCTTTCTTCATTGTCACCATGCGACCATCTTATGTTGGTAGTTGGTACGGTTTGGTAAGCTTTTAAATCACAATAGAGTTTATTTTTGCTCAAGAATTGGCATATCAAATCTCAACATTTTCACAGATCATGATTTTTAAAGAAAATAATCTTTTGTTTACCCATGCAGGGTATACCAGTGAGTTTTGTCAAGAGGCACTTCAAAAGGGATAACAACAAAACAACCCTTTCTGTTTCAGATGGAAGAACTTGGTCTGTCAAATACATTATGAAAAAATCCAATGTAAAATTCTCCTCTGGTTGGACAAAGTTTGCGAGAGATAACTCTTTGGAAGTAGGTGATGTCTGTGCCTTCGAGCTGATCGAATGCACCGGAACTTCACTCAAGGTTGTCATATTTCGGAACAATGAAGATGCAGGTCATGATCACCTGCAGCAGTGAGAGTAGAACTTTTAAATTTTGTATATGGAGGCTTGATTTGGCATGATTTTGGACAAGTGTTCAGATGAATTTTGTGCTGTTTGATTGTCTTTGAACTCTCAAAATGAAATGTGGTTTGACAATGCAATTATTTTGTAGGATGAATGATATAATTTTGTTGGTATATCTCTTTTTTTCTTCATTAGCAATTATTTTTGTATCCATAAATCTGGAGTGGACCTGGAACCTGAGAAGTTGTAGTGAAAAATAAAAGGGAGAATTATAGTTCAGATGATCCATTAATTTAGCAGAAAGGTTCCTATAAAAGTGCAGAGCTAGCGTTGACTGCCAGCAAACAAGTTGGAGCAACTAAATCTTTTAGATCAGAAAATCTTTCTTCATAGTCACTTGCCTCCATCTTATGTTGGTAGTAGCAGACATATTTATGTGGTTGAGCTTTCAACACAAAATATACTTCATTTTTGCATATGTTTGTGCATTAGGCAAAGAAATGTCACATATTTTTGCCTTGCTGCTGATGATTCTCATTAAAACCTCCACAGCCTTTTATGGAAATTGACCTGTTCAACTAGTTAGGTTTAACATGCATTTTCCCATTTTCCTTCTTCGTCTGGTTCAGGATTTGAGCTTCACAGACAGAGAGATTCTGGGTGTAAATCCTGGAAGGGCTCATTATTGTTTATTTCAACTCTTCCTCTGTAGCAGAAGAGTCTCTGTGGTTGTTTTGTTTAAAGAGGGAGAAAAGGACTTGGTTATATTTTTCTTTGAAAGGTATCTATGCAAAGTTGCAAACCAAACCCAAAAGAGTATATAATTTTATGCTTTTCCATTCAAATTTTTGTACGAACCCTTGCAGTTCTGCATGCGCGCGGCGTGCCAATCCTAAAATGGCCGAGTCTGGTTTCTTGTCCTGAAGGAGGATTGCATCTCCAAGGGATGCACACCCTCCTTGCACTTTGGAAAAAGATGTTGAAACCTTTGGAAAAGATGATGAATGGAACCATTTCACGAGGTTTGAGAGACACTTCAACCAAATCAATTAAATTACTGACATGGGTTAACCCAATGAAAGATTAGAAAGTTAATAGAGACTAGAGAGGCGTGACCAATATTTAATTGGTGAAGTATACTATATTTTTTTAAGTTAATTCTTTTTTTACAACCCCTTTCTACACTTTCCCTTTTTTTTATTTCATTTAAATAAAAAAATATAATGAAAAATCTTTAAGAAAAAAAAAGGGTAGAGATGGTATTTAATAATTTAATAATGACTTCTATTATAAAAATTGATACATATATAAATGAAAAATGCAAAAAATATAAAAATAAAAAATGTGAAGAGGCTCTTCCACACCCAAAAATGATTTAGTTCAAATAATTTTTTTATGCTATTAATTTTCCTCTTTTCTAATTTCTACGTCTCCTTAATTTGATAGTTAGTCTAATTCAGTACATAGCATCTAATAATTTCATCCGATCCTTTTTTTAATGAGATTATGATGTTTTTATGGTACCTACCCTTTCCTTTCATTTATGCTAATGAGCCATTGAATTTATATGGATGCCGGGATACAAGATGAATCATGGTTCGAAATACCCCTTTTTATGTGAATCTTGCTCTTGCTCTTTCATTATCTGTGAGATAATTTGAAATAAACATATAAATATGTGTAAAAGCTGTAATTATAAACCATGATCCAATTCCTAAAACAAATTAGTATGTAAATTCATTTAAATTCTGTTTCACTATAATTTTAAGAAATACTTTCAATTTAAAAAATATTTTTGAATAAAATTTATGTGTTTGACAAAATTTTGGAAACATTTAAAAAAAAAAAATCATTTTTAATATTAAAAAATCACTTAGTTTGGTAGTGATGGTAGGAAGTGTTTCTAATATTTTTAATAAATGAAATATAAAAATTTTCAAGTGTTGGAAAGATTAGAACTATTTCCTAAAATCACTGTCAAACACACTCTTATAGTGTTATTTGGAAAAACACTTAATAATTGATAAGTGATTATACTTCTACTAAAAACATTTAAAATAAAAACACTCTCAAATGCGCAATAAATTAAATATCTTCTCTTACATCTCAATACATTAGAAAAAAAGTAGGACCAATTAAAAGACAAATCAATCCAAAAGACAAAACTCTTGGCATTTGTACAAAATTTAGATGTAAATTTTAGAAATATACTTTATCATTACAAAAATAATATTTGCATAAGAATTTAATTAAATATTTAAAAAATGTTAACATTCATTTAAAGAGAAAAAAAGAAAGAAATAAATAAATAAAAGGAAAAAAATTCATTACTTCTAATTGAAACATAAATTTTAAACAAATGTTCAAAATAAATTTTAAAAACCGTAAAAGAAAAAAAAATTATTCTTTAAAATCAAAATACAAAGTGTGCTCTCATCTTTTACTTTGAAGTTGAATCGGAATCAATGGTACATTTTGATCCCACCCGTATTAATCATCTTCTTACCTACTTACCTCTCCTTTCCATTCTTCCTTCACACCCTCACTATATCACATGAATTTGGAAAAAAAAAAAAAAAATAGAAAAAGTTCAATTTATTTATTTTTGAGTTGGATAAAAGTATATAAAAATTATCAAAAATTTTAATTGAAACTAAGCAGAAAGCTAACAATGTTTTGGAAGAGAATGTGAACGAATTATGGAAGTGCAATGGTCACTGCATATCTACAAGGACAATGGACCCATCATTTGCATTTGGCCTCGAGCCACATATATGAATTAAGAGTATGTTTGGTAGTGATTCTATAAAGTGTTTCTATCATTTGTAACATTTGAAAATTTTCATCCTTCGAGTATTAAAAATACTAGAAATACTTTCTATAATCACTATCAAATGTGCTCTAAGAATGTGTTTGGTAGCGATTCTAGAAAGTATTTCTAGTCTTTCTAATACTTAAAAGATAAAAAAATTTCAAGTGTTGGAAAGTATAGAAACACTTCCTAAAATCACTACCAAATGCACTCTAAATCAAATTTGACACAATTTCATTTTCAACCTCTTTTTTTTTTGCTGTAGGTTTTAGAAGCACATGACCTCCACCAAAAAGCCACAGTTTTTCAAGGTTATACACCCTTCCTTCCTTACACATGGATACTTGACACGTATTCCTCTTTCTTAACCTTTTTTTTTTCGCTTGTATTCTTTGGTAACACCATAAGACCATAATATGTATTTCTTGACGAATTTCCACGGGGAGTTTCTAATATCTTTCTGAGAGAATATGCAGAGAGTCTCTCAATTTTGTATTCTTCCACCTTCCCACTGGTGTAGTATGGCGTGTGGAATTGTTGAAACTCCATGGTGATTTTTTGTTCAGCAATGGGTGGCAGTCATTTACTGTCTATTATTCTATAATTCTATAGAATATGGGCATTTGTTACCATTCAGATGTGAAGGCGATTCCCATTTCCATGTGCTTGTATTTAACATGACTGTTTCTACGATTGAATATCCTTACGATGTTGATCCAACCCTTGACCATGCCCACCACCAAGTTTCTCTTGAACTTTGGATGGTTTTCTAGCCTCCCAAACAACATACCATGTAGACATGGTTGATATTGCCTCTGGTGAAGTGAGTTCCACCCTAATGAGGCAATTAGTTTGCCAAAATCCAAGGAAATTGAGATTGACTTTCCACTAACCCACAAAAAAAGCAAGACAAGAGGAAAGAATTCTTCTTTAAAACCTCATAACACTTGTAGTTCCCACTTATACCATTCCTCCATTCCAGATTGCACGGATGAGAAATTTTTACTCGAATTTTTTGTTTTGTCGTTGATTGATGATGTTGTTTGTGGGAGGCTCCCCTCCACGTGTCCCTTTTCCAACCTGGGCACCTTGACCGTCTAGCATGGGTGTGCAACCCGTCCGGATCACCACCATATCCATTGATTACTACTCAAAATGTGCTATTTCTAAGCTTGTAATTAACTCTTTTAAACACTTTTGAGTAGTAGTTATTGATTCGTGCCTAATTGGTGTGCTAGCTGATTCGTGTCCAGCTGGTGCTCCTTGATTGAGGGATTAATCAACAAAATTTATAACCTATTACACCATATACTAGGGTAGCAAAGACAAAGCTACTATAGCATAGTGGCTCTAGGATCGTTCACTGGGAAGGATTAGCAAGCTATCAATGATACCAATTCAAAGTGAATTGGTCTTGTTTCATTTCAAGGTTAGCTTAAGAAATAAAACACAAACTTTGATTGGCAAAGATTTAGACTTAAACTAACTAACACAACAAGTAATAGGAATAACTTAGGAAGAGAAACATTCCTTGGAGAGTTAGGTTTACTGGGGTGGTTCCTCATGCAAAAGACAGCTCCGGTCAGATGGTTCATTTACTCGCATTAGAGATTCAACATATAGTCAATTCTCTAACCGGTGTTGTACAGATACATCCTTCAATTAGATTTCACTTTAATTCTCTCACTGATGCAACTTGCAATGGTTCAAGCCTCTCACTAAGCCTTAACCATTCAAGGTGATCTTTAACCTTGGACTTCCCTTCTCAAGCTCGCAAGAGATAACTAATGGATGTCTCTGTGGAGTCCAAAAGCTTACCAAGTGTTGGCAATTCCAGAAAATCCTACCTTAAAGTCCCCTCCCAGAGGCTCGCAAGGGGTAAACTAGTGCATCTCCATGGTTGGAAATCACTTGCCTTACCAAGTGTTGGCCTAGGTGACTCTAAGGTGTTTTAAGTTAACTAAAAACATAGAAATCATTAAAGGATTTCACTTCCTCTTCATTACTAGTTAAAACCACAAAGCTTTGCATTCTTGCACTTGGAACCTTCCCCGGCAACCTTAACTCCAAGGAATTAGAGGTTTAGTTACTCATTCTCTGGGGAAAACTCCTCAGAGAGTTCATAACTTAGTAAAAAATGAAAAAACAAAGTGATAAGGTAAGGCAATACAAAGAACTGAACTTTACTTGCTTACCCAAAACTTTACAAAAGGATCTCCTCTCTGAGAACAGGCTCCCGAGAGATATATATATGAACATAATATAAAACTAATTATTACATAGATATTTTCTCTTTTTACTAACTTAAAAGCTAAGGAATCTTGTAATTGGTGGCTTACAAGGAGTATTTTGGGATTTAGACAACAAAAATCTAATAGAAAATATCTCCAAATGTCGGTAGCAAATATCGGGGTGCTTCAGGAACCATTTCGCAAGAGAAAATGGTCTCTGCGAGATTTCGCAGACACTCAAAAGGGCTGCGAAATCATTTCGCAACAACATGCTATCTTCGCAGGGCTGTGAAGTTGGCTTCCACCTTGAGGTTCCAAGCTTCCCTCTCGCGGTATATGTCGGGCAACTTCAGAAGGAAATACACCCTACTGTACAAAAAGGCTGCGGAATCACTTCGCAACAAAAGGGTGATTTCGCAGCACTTTGTAAAATGCTTCCTTCAGCTCGGAGTGATTGGCTTGTAATGGCTGCAACTTCTTCGTTTCAACTCTGAATTACGCACCGTTTGAAGCATTGGATTGTTGACTTCCTGAGCTTTGAAATGGTATATAGCATGCATCAATTGGACTTCATAAAGTGCTCCAAAAGTGGCTGCTACAACTGTCATCAAGAATATGCTTCATGGCAAATTCTCTTTACTTTTTCTCCTTGCAATCCGGATTTACTCTTGGCAAATGACTTCTAAGCTTTGCCCAAGATTCCTCATAACTCTCCTCAGTCTTGACTTGCTTTGGTGATCAAATTACTAACAAAAACACCAAAACTTACATAAAGTGATTAAAATCCCTTTCAAGGGTCCTTAACATGCCAATTGAGTTAAAAGGGCATAACTACTACTCAAAAGTGTTTAAAAGAGTTAATTATAAGCTATCAAATAGCACTTTTTGAGTAGTAATTAGTTATTGCCTTTTAACCCAATTAACATATTAAGGACCTTTGCAAGTACTTCTAATCAATATGTGTTAAGTTTTGGTGTTTTGATAGCCTTTTTGATCACCAAAGCAATCCGAGATTGAGGAGAGTTATGTGGACTCTTTGGCAAAGCAATTTGAAGCTCAGAAACGTGAAGAACTAAAGCTTTGAAGTCCTTTGCTGCCATGAGTAAATCCGGAATGCAAGGAGAGGAAGCAAAGAGAAATCTGCCATGAAGCATATTCTTGATGACAGTCATGTCAGCCACTTTTGGAGCACTTCCTGAAGTCCAATTTATGCATGCTATATGTCGTTTCGAAGCTCAGGAAGTCAAGAATCCAATTCTTCAAACGGTTCACAATTCGGAGGTGAAACGAAGAAGTTACATCCATTGCAAGCCAATCACTCCAAGCTGAAGGAAGAATTTTGCAAAGTGCTGCGAAATCACCCTTTTGTTGCGAGATGATTTCGCAGCCTTTTTGTACAGTGCTGTGTTTCCCCCCTGAAGTTTCCCGTCACGATGGAAGCCGATTACCACAAGTTGAAGAACCACTTCGCAGCGTTGCGAAATCAGCCGTTTGCTGCGAAGTGATTTCGCAACCCTTTTTGTGCCTCTGCGAAATCTCGCAGACCTTGTTTGCACCTGCGAAATGATCCCTAGTGCTTCCCGATATTTGCTACCGACATTGGGAGATATTTTTCATCAGATTTTTGTTGTCTAAATCCCAAAATTCTCCTTGTAAGCCACCAATTATAAGATTCCTTAGCTTTTAAGTTAGTAAAAAGAGTAAATATCCATGTAATAATTAGTTTTGTATTATGTTCATATAAATAGCTCTCGGGAGCCTGTTCTCGAGGAGGAACCCTTTTTGTAAAAGTTTGAAAGCAAGTAAAGTTCAGGACCTCTGTTTTACCTTACCTTCTCACTCTGTATTTTTCATTTTTTTCTAAGTTATGCACTCTCTGAGGGAGTATCCCCAGAGAATGAGTAACTAAATCTTTAGTTCCTTGGAGCTAAAGTTGTCGGGAAAGGTTCTAAGTGCAAGAATGCAAAGCTCTGTGGTTTCAGCCATGAATGAAGAGGAAGTGAAATCCTTTAGTGATTTCTATGTTTTTAGTTAACTTAAAACACCTTAGAGTCACCTGGGCCAACACTTGGTAAGGCAAGTGATCTCCAACCATGGAGATGCACTAGTTTACCCCTTGCGAGCCTCTGGAAGGTGACTTTAAGGTAGGATTTTCTGGAATTGCCAACACTTGGTAAGCTTTTGGACTCCAAGGAGACATCCATTAGTTATCTCTTGCGAGCTTGTGAAGGGAAGTCTAAGGTTAAAGATCACCTTGAATGGTTAAGGCTTAGTGAGAGGCTCGAACCATTGCAAGTTGCATCAGTGAGAGAATTAAAGCTGAAATCTAATTAAAGGATGTATTTGTACAACACCGGTTAGAGAATTGACTATATGTTGATTCTCTAACGCGAGGAAATGAACCATCTGACCGGAGCTATGTCTTTTGCATGAGGAACTTCCCCAGTGAACCTGACCCTCCAAGGAATGTTTTTCTTCCTAAGTAATTTCCATCACTTCCTTTGTAGTTATTTTAAATCTAAATCTTTACCAATCAAAGTTTTTGTTTTATTTCTTGAGCTAACCTTGAAATGAAAAAGTACCAATTCACTTTGAATTGGTATCATTTGTAATTTGGAAACCCTTCCTAGTGAACGATCCTAGAGCCGCTATACTATAGTAGATTTTTCTTTGCTACCCTAGTTTATGGTGTAATAGGTTATAAATTTTGTTGATTACTCCCTCAATCAAGGAGCACCAGCTGGACACGAATCAGCTGGCACACCAATTAGGCATGAATCAAATGGCGCCGTTGCCGGGGAAGGCATCAAGTTTATAGTGATACTATTTCAGAGCACTTGTGATTTTCATCACAAGTTTGGTAATGTTTCTTTCATTTTACTAATTCTCATTCTTTCTTTACTAATTCATAATTCAAATTTATCTTTTAAAATTCAGCTTAGTTTTATTTTGTTTTTCGTAGCCTTTTTTTCTTTTGTTGTCCTTTATTTTCATTTTAGTTACAGATAGATACTAGTTGTGTATGCCAAATTGGATACGAGACAGTGGAGGAAGGCTTGTTAAACGTGATACACCTCATAACAAGAAATTGGAATTGAGCTTGAATATCATGGAAGCTACACTTGAAGATCTGCATAGTCACCAAGGTCGTCAAGACAATCTCAATGAATTCAGATCAATGAGGGACCGTATGCATCCACCTCGTATGAGTGCACCATCATGTATAGTGCCCCCTACAGAGCAGCTAGTGATCAGACCGTATCTTGTTCCACTTCTACCAACTTTCCATGGGATGGAAAGTGAGAATCCCTATGCACACATCAAGGAATTTGAAGATGTTTGTAATACATTCCAAGAGGGAGGAGCTTCAATTGATTTGATGAGGCTTAAGTTATTTCCTTTTACTTTAAAGGATAAGGCCAAAATTTGGCTTAATTCTTTAAGGCCAAGGAGTATCCGCACTTAGACTGACTTACAAGCTGAATTCCTCAAGAAATTTTTTCCCACTCATAGAACAAATGGCTTGAAAAGGCAAATTTCAAATTTCTCAGCTAAAGAGAATGAGAAATTCTATGAGTGTTGGGAAAGATATATGGAAGCTATAAATGCTTGCCCTCACCATGGCTTTGATACTTGGCTATTGGTTAGCTATTTTTATGATGGGATGTCTTCCTCAATGAAGCAACTCCTCAAGACAATGTGTGGAGGAGATTTCATGAGCAAAAATCCGGAGGAAGCTATGGATTTCTTGAATTATGTAGCCGAAGTTTCAAGGGGATGGGATGAACCAACCAAAGGAGAAGTGGGGAAGATGAAGTCTCAACTGAGTGCTTTTAATGCTAAGGCTGGGATATATACCTTGAAAGAAGATGATGATATGAAAGCAAAATTGGCAGCTGTGACAAGAAGATTGGAGGAGCTGGAACTGAAAAAAGTGCATGAAGTGCAAGCTGTTGCTGAAGCACCAGTGCAAGTAAAGCTTTGTCCTAATTGTCAATCATATGAACATTTGGTGGAGGAATGCCCTGCAATTTCAGCTGAAAGGGAAATGTTTAGGGATCAAGCAAATGTTGTTGGACAATTCAAGCCCAATAACAATGCGCCTTATGGAAATACTTACAACTCAAGTTGGAGGAATCATCCAAATTTCTCATGGAAGGCCAGAGCAACTCAGTACCAACAGCCGGATCAACCATCTCAACAATCTTCAAGTCTTGAACAAGTAATAGCAAATCTCAGCAAGGTAGTGGGAGATTTTGTTGGAAACCAAGAAGCCATCAATGCTCAAATCAATCAAAGAATTGATAGAGTGGAGAGTACTTTGAATAAAAGGATGGATGGAATGCAAAATGATATATCCCAAAAGTTTGATAATCTCCAATACTCAATTTCAAGGCTCACAAATTTGAACACAGTGCAAGAAAAGAGAAGATTTCCTTCTCAACCCCACCAAAACCCCAAGGGTGTCCATGAAGTGGAGGTTCAAGAGGGAGAATCATCACAGATTAAAGATGTCAAAGCCTTGATCACTTTAAGGAGTGGTAAAAAAATTGAGAAGCCAACACCCAAGCCACATGTTGAGAAAGAAGAAGAGATAAAGAAAGGGGAGGAAATGGAAGACAAAAAGAGTGAGATCAGTGAAAAGAAGAAGGACTATGATTCAACAATGAATGCAATTCCAGAGAAGGAGCTGCAAAAAGAAGAAATGCTGAAGAAATCAACTTCTCTTCCTTTTCCTCAAGCATTGCATGGAAAAAAGGGGATTAGAAATGCAGCTGAAATTCTTGAAGTATTGAGACAAGTGAAAGTCAATATTCCACTGCTGGATATGATTAAACAAGTTCCAACATATGCAAAGTTCCTAAAGGACTTATGTACTATTAAAAGAGGGTTGACTGTAAATAAGAAAGCCTTCTTGACTGAGCAAGTAAGTGCAATCTTACAATGTAAGTCTCCATTGAAGTACAAAGATCCAGGAAGTCCTACCATTTCAGTCATGATTGGAGGAAAGGTAGTGGAGAAAGCTTTGTTAGACTTGGGAGCAAGTGTGAATTTGCTTCCATATTCCGTCTACAAGCAATTGGGACTTGGTGAGTTGAAGCCAACGACAATCACTCTATCTCTAGCAGATAGATCAGTAAAAATTCCAAGGGGGGTAATTGAGGATGTCTTGGTTCAAGTTGATAATTTCTACTATCCAGTAGATTTTATTGTTCTTGATACAGACCCTACTGTAAAGGAAGCTAATTTAGTTCCTATCATCCTTGGAAGGCCATTCCTTGCTACCTCAAATGCAATCATCAACTGTAGGAATGGGCTTATGCAACTCACTTTTGGCAACATGACACTTGATCTCAATATCTTCTATATGTTTAAAAAGCAAACCACTCCGGAAGAAGAAGAGGGTCCTGAAGAGGTGTGCATTATTGACACTCTGGTAGAGGAGCACTGTAATCAGAATATGCAGGACAAGCTGAATGAAAGTCTTATGGATTTTGAGGAAGGCTTGTCTGAACCCCCTAATGTGCTTGCTACTCTACAAAGTTGGAGAAGGATAGAAGAGATTCTATCTTTGTTCAATAAAGAAGAAGAGGCAGCTGCTGAAAAAGAGACTCCAAAACTCAATCTGAAGCCTCTACCCGTGGAGCTGAAATATACATACCTTGAGGAAAATAATCAATGTCCTGTTGTAATATCTTCATCTCTGACCAGTCATCAAGAGAAGTCTTTACTGGAAGTTCTCAAGAGGTGTAAGAAGGCAATAGGATGGCAAATATCTGACTTGAAAGGCATTAGTCCTTTAGTTTGCATGCATCATATATATATGGAGGAGGAAGCAAAGCCAATTTGTCAACTTCAAAGAAGATTGAATCCTCATTTACAAGAGGTGGTGCGAGCTGAGGTGCTGAAGCTACTTCAAGCAGGTATTATTTACCCTATATCTGACAGCCCTTGGGTGAGTCCTACTCAAGTGGCACCAAAGAAGTCAGGGACTACTATGGTTCAGAATGAAAAAGGAGAAGAAATTACTACACGCCTCACTTCAGGTTGGAGGGTGTGTATTGATTATAGAAAGTTGAATGCTGTAACCAGGAAAGATCATTTTCCATTGCCATTTATTGACCAAGTACTGGAGAGAGTCTCTGGCCATCCGTTCTATTGCTTCTTGGACGGGTATTCATGGTATTTTCAGATTGAAATTGATGTGGAAGATCAGGAAAAAACCACCTTTACATGTCCATTTGGAACATATGCTTACAGAAGAATGCCATTTGGTTTATGCAATGCACCTGCAACATTTCAAAGATGTATGTTGAGTATTTTCAGTGATATGGTGGAGCGAATTATGGAGGTTTTCATGGACGACATCACCGTATATGGAGGTACATTTGAGGAATGCTTAATCAATTTGGAAGCGGTTCTTCACAGATGCATTGAAAAAGACTTGGTGCTCAACTGGGAGAAATGTCATTTTATGGTATGTCAAGGAATTGTCCTTGGCCATATTATATCCAAAAAAGGCATTGAAGTTGATAAAGCAAAGGTGGAGCTTATTGTTAAATTGCCATCCCCAACAACTGTGAAAGGAGTAAGAGAGTTCCTTGGCCATGCAGGGTTCTATAGGAGGTTTATAAAAGGTTTTTCAAGTCTTTCAAAACCTCTTTGTGAGTTGTTAGCTAAGGATGCTAAGTTTATATGGGATGAAAGATGTCAAAATAGCTTTGATCAACTGAAGAAATTTTTAACAACAACTCCAATAGTGAGAGCCCCTAACTGGCAACTACCCTTTGAACTTATGTGTGATGCCAGTGACTTTGCTATAGGAGCTGTACTTGGCCAAAGAGAAGATGGGAAGCCCTATGTGATCTACTATGCAAGCAAAACACTGAATGAAGCTCAAAGGAACTACACAACTACAGAGAAAGAATTGTTAGCTGTGGTATTCGCCTTGGACAAATTTCGTGCTTATTTAGTGGGGTCTTTCATCATTGTTTTCACTGACCATTCAGCCTTGAAGTATTTATTGACAAAGCAAGATGCAAAAGCAAGGTTGATTAGATGAATTCTTTTGTTACAAGAATTCGATCTCCAAATCAAAGATAAGAAAGGAGTGGAGAATGTGGTAGCTTACCATCTTTCAAGGTTAGTTATAGCACATAATTCCTATTCCTTGCCTATTAATGATGACTTTCCTGAGGAATCACTCATGTTCCTAGTAAAAACTCCTTGGTATGCTCATATTGCTAATTATCTAGTTACTGGGGAAATTCCAAGTGAGTGGAATGCATAGGACAGGAAGCACTTCTTTTCAAAAATTTATGCTTATTATTGGGAAGAACCTTTCCTTTTTAAGTATTGTGCAGATCAGATCATAAGAAAGTGTGTCCCTGAATATGAGCAACAAGGGATTCTAAACCATTGTCATGAGAATGCATGTGGAGGTCACTTTGCCTCTCAGAAAACAGCCATAAAGGTGTTGCAGTCAGGGTTTACTTGACCATCTCTTTTCAAAGATGCCCACATCATGTGTAGAAGTTGTGATAGATGCCAAAGGCTTGGAAAGTTAACAAAAAGGAATCAAATGCCTATGAACCCCATTCTAATAGCTGAGCTATTTGATGTATGGAGTATTGACTTCATAGGGCCTTTCCCAAAGTCTTTTGGTAATTCTTACATCTTGGTGGGGGTGGATTATGTTTCTAAATGGGTTGAGGCAATCCCTTGTAGACAAAATGATCACAGAATGGTTCTCAAGTTTCTTAAAGAGAACATTTTCTCGAGATTTGGGGTGCCCAAAGCCATAATTAATGATGGAGGTGCTCATTTTTGCAACAAACCTTTTGAAGCTCTATTATCCAAGTATGGAGTGAAGCATAAGGTAGCTACGCCTTATCATCCTCAGACTTCCGGGCAAGTTGAGCTAGCTAACAGGGAAATAAAGAACATATTGATGAAAGTGGTGAATGCAAGTAGAAAAGATTGGTCTATTAGGCTTCATGATTCATTATGGGCGTATAGAACAGCTTATAAGACTATTCTCAGCATGTCTCCCTATTGTCTTGTCTATGGCAAAGCATGTCATCTCCCTGTGGAAGTTGAATACAAAGCTTGGTGGGCAATAAAGAAGCTGAACATGGACTTGATCAGAGCCGGAGCAAAGAGGTGTCTAGACCTTAATGAGATGGAGGAATTAAGAAATGATGCTTATATCAATTCCAAAGTTGCAAAACAGAGGATGAAGAAGTAGCATGATCAACTAATCTCCAACAAAGAATTTCAGAAAGGACAAAGAGTTTTACTTTATGACACAAGACTCCATATCTTTCCTGGGAAGCTCAAGTCAAGGTGGATAGGGCCGTTCATTATTCACCAAGTATATGTCAATGGAGTGGTGGAATTATTGAATTCCAATGGCAAAGATACCTTTAAAGTCAATGGATATCGTCTCAAGCCATTCATGGAGCCATTCAAACCAGAAAAGGAGGAAATCAACCTCCTTGAGCCACAAAAAGCCTGAGCAAATAAGGGTTTGATGGACTTGGTTTCACCAAAGTCCAAAATTTTTGTAAATTTTGTAAATTTCAAAGTTTTTTTCCATACTTTTGATCTTAGTTTTTGATCTTAAATTATGTGTTTATATGTGTTTTGATCTTTTTGAATGATCTCAGGTGGAAGAAAATGCAAAGAAATTGAAAGGAAGAAATCGGAGAGAAATCAGAGCAAAAACAGAGTGTAAACAGAGCAAAAACAGGGCTCTGCGAGACTTCGCAGCCTAAGGAAATCCTCTGCGAAATTAGCACTTCGCTGCGAAACCATTTCGCAACTTAAACGAAGCCGCTGCAAAATTAGCATGTCTTTGCGAAAGCGGCCATCCTTTGCGAAATCATTTCGCAACGCATTTGACTCCTCTGCGAAAATTTTGGCAGCTGCGAAACCAAGTTTGGCACACGAGTGCCACTTCGGAGCACAGGAGCCCCCAATTCGCAGCTGCGAAACGGCTGCGAAGCGATAAAGTGTGAAAATCCCTGATTTCGCATTCAAAGTTCCATTCCGCAGGGTATTTCGCAGTTGCGAAATCGATTTTGGCACACGAGTGCCATTTCGCAGCACAGTGACACTCCTTTCGCAGCTGCGAAACGGACTGCGAAGTAGGCTGCGAAAATAGCTTTTTGCTGCGAAATCGACGTTCTTCTGCGAAACTCAAAATGACTTTTAATATTCCGTTATTTTTATATATACCGGTCATTTGAGCTGCGAAAGGGTTTCAAAAAGAAAGCACGCCATAGTTGTTGACTGTTCATCTCCTTGCCCGAGCCCGACGTAGTGCGAGCCTCCGGTCATCTTCTCCGGTCGTCACTTTCGGCCAAATTTTGGCAATCCGAAATGGCGCGAACCAGAGGAGCCAAATCTTCATCTCCTTCCAGCCGCAAGCGAGTTCTGCGAGAGGAGCCCGTTCCAGATCCCACCTCTGAACCTCCGCGGCCAAAAGTTGTTTCCCCTCCGGCGAAGCCCGCGCCGTAGAAGCCTCCGGCGAGGCGTTATCTCACTAGGTCAGGGGGCCATTTCCTACAAAAGAGAGCCAGGGTTGAAAGCTCAGAGCCCATAGACTTAACAGAGCAATCCCCGGTTCCCTCACCAGAGCCCTTTCCACCGCCATCTCCGGCGCCGCCAGCACAGCCTCAAGAGCTCCAGCCGCCACTTTCTGAACCCCAAATTCCATCCGGGGTAGCTCCTGAAGTGATAATTAGGCGTCCGATGCTCACCCAACCGCCAATAGAAGGGAACCTGGATTGCAGAGCTTGGCCATTCCACTCTGAGCTGTGCTTTGACACAACCACCTTCCAATTGAGGTCGGAGCTTGCAGATTCTTTCCGCCTATTGCGAAGATATCATATGGAGCAGCTGTTGGCCCCTAGAGACTTCTTCTACCCCAGGGTAGCGATGGATTTTTATCAGTCCATGACTACCAAGCAGGTCAGAGATCCTACTTTAATTCATTTTACTATAGATGGTCAGCATGGCATTTTGGGAGCTCGCCAGATAGTAGAGGCCCTGCATATACCACACGAGCCAACTCATTTTGAGGATTTCAGAGTGTGGACTAGGCCCACTGAGCTGGAGATGGTACATACCTTGTCCAGAGGAGCTTCCACATGTCCACACCTGTTGAGGGGGGAACTTCCTCCAAGCATGTTTCTTATTGATGCATTTTTGCGTCATAACATATACCCACTCCAGCATTGGACTCAGAGGAGAGGAGTGCTTTTGGAGGCTTTGTTCAAGATTTCTGAGGGATACTTCTTTGGCCCTCACCACCTAATTATGGCTGTCCTTCTCTATTTTGAAGAGAAGGTGCATAAGAAGAAGCTGCAGAGAGCTGATGCCATTCCACTTCTCTTTCCACGGCTGCTATGCCAGATTCTGGAACATCTGGGGTATCCATCAGATCCTCAGTTGGAACGCAAACGTATTTGTCGAGAGGTCTTCACTCTCGATAAATGGAACAATATGACAGCATATAGAGTTGATCAGCCAGGGCAGCCACAGCCAGGTCAGATACCAGCTGCCAGGAGAGCATCTCCACGTCATATACCTGAGGGTATACCCATTGCTTCTCCTGCCATACCCAGAGCTCCTGCAGTTACTCCAGCCTCATCTGAGCCATTTACTTCAGCTGAGTCGAGGATGGCACACCCCCCAACCGACTCATTGCTAGTCCCTTAGCAATGGAGGAGATAAAAACTAAGTAAACTATAATAATATACATAAAAAGGATCATGCAAATCACTCCAAAAAATAATTAAGTGGCATGACTGATATCAAAACACATCTCACATGGTGAACTAAAGATACGAAGATTCAAAATGCAATAGGAGTTGTCAAAGCTAAAACTTAAACATAAAGTACAAAGAGTGGAGATTATGCAATTAAGTATCAAAAGAATCTCTACTCTCAAGGTTCCGGATCAAACTCTTCCATAATGAGCTAAGTGTTAATGAGATTAGCTTCCGGATATAGTATGCACAACTATCCTCTCCCCCCAACCTAAGCTTTTCTCGGACTTTGGCAAAATTAACCAACTCTTAATAGGTTAGGAACGCACCTTCTTATTCACAATTCTTTTTACTCACTAAACTTAACCAATTCACCTATGTAGCAAGCAGAGGATCGATGACTCCCAACCAATCAAGGTTTAGGGCATCGGGTTTTAAAGGCTTTCGCCACCCCTTCAGATCATGCTTAGGTTTCAAGGAAAGAATAGAAGCTTATTCTTTTTTTTTTTTTTTTTTTTTTTTTTCTTTTTCTTTTTCTAAGACTCATTGGTCTTTTTGAGGTGTCCCAACACTATTAAAAAGAGGTTAAGTGTCAAATTATGATTTCTCAAGCTTAGAGGGTGAGATAGTTTCACATCTTATAACCGGAATCTAATGTATGTGTGTGCGAATAGCTTAAGGTGGAAGAGATAAGTTTGCATGCAATGGGAGTTTCAACAATTCATCAACTTTTATAAGAGCATAATACAAACTCTAAGACTCATGTAATCAAGTTGAAACTCGACTTCTCTCATTTAATTTTGAGAGTTAATCCTTAATATCCATGGAGTTTAAAGCAAAAATTTAAAATTTAAACAAAAAGTAGCTAATTTAACTAAGTATGATAAAAATTTAAACTAATACTTACTTCCTCATCTCTCCCCCCAACCGAGATGAACATTGTCCTCAATGTTTGAATCGAAAATAAGGAGGAAGGAAGTGGTACCTCATGTGATGTGGACTTGGAGTTGAGAAGGTTGAACACCTGTTTCAAAATTCAAAAATTGAATGAGAGAGGAATTTATACTAAATATTTACAAAAATGATGAGTGGGCCCCACTTTGAGCAGCTGAGGACAAGGCTCAAAGGGTCCATGCCATGATGGTATATTCATATAAGTTGCAATGACATTTGAATGTAGCTTGCAGGGGTGTTAAAATTGGAGATTTTTGGCTAAAACAGGGGAAAACAAAGGAGGAGTGAACAGTGAGTGCCAAAATTGGCACAGTCACTGTTCACCTCCTTTGAAGCCCGACTGTGTGTTTTCCAAGTTTTGGGAAAAAAATTCAAAAATGGTTTTTTTAAAAGGTATGGTTAGGCTCTAAACAAGATTCCTAAGGTATTTGGGTAGTTTTAAAATGATGAAAAACAAAATTAAATGATGGAAAATGAAAATCAAAGTGGACGGCCATGCATGGAATGGTTTTGAAATTTGATTTTTAAAAAGTTTTGGATGTATGGGATTTCTAAAATTGGGTTCCTAAGGCTTAGAATAGATGAAAGGAAGGTTTCTAATGGGAGAAAACTAGAAAATTGGTGAAGGGTGGAGAATTAAGAATGGTGGTGTGCGGCTATGGAGGTTGTGGAAGAAGGTGAATAGTATTTTTGGCTTAGAATGGTGTTTGTTTTTGGAAGAAATTGGGTTTGGATTTGAAAACAAAAGGTTTGGAAATGCATTCATGAATTTTTAAACTTGGAAAAAACATGGAATTCAAGAAAAAGGCCTTCCCGAGAGCTTTGTTTTTAGAAATTAGCTTGAAAATCATTTCGCACCAAGATAAACAAGGTGCGAAAGTTTTCGCACTGGTAATTGAGGTGCGAAAATAGCATCCCGGGAGGCTTGGCTTTCCAAAATGTATAGAAATTCCTTTTCGCACCATGCACTGTCACTATGCGAAAAATTCGCACTGAGTGTGTTCATGGTGCGAAATTCCACTGAGAGCTTTGCTTATGCATTTTGGCTCCCCTGTTTCCTCTGTTTCACCTCCATTTCGATTTTTGCAAGCATCGTACTTGCATGAACACTTCAAAACTCATCTTAAAAACATATTAAAACTAAATTAAAGCTAAAAATTCAAACTAAAACATGCATAAATTTAAAGAAAGCATAGAATTTAAATGAAGCTGATAGCATGTACCCCAAAAAGAAGATGAACTATTTAGCTCATCCTCACTCACACACCCACTTCATGATGAATTCCCCCTGGATCCCAAACAAAATTGGCATCCTTCCCATTTGGTCCAAGGGAATTCGTTTCTCTTCTCTTCCCTGGAGAAGTGGATGCTTTAAAGGGTTCAAGTAACCCTTTATCATCATGAACCTTATGATTTTCAATGGAAGGTTGGTCCATAAAGTTGTCATAGCAATCCCCCACCAAAGTGTCGATCATCAACACTTTCCTTGATCTTTTTAGATTGGTTCCTTGAAGGTTATGGTGGGGTTGAGGAGGAAGCTTCCTTTTCCCCATTGCTATGTCGAGATTGGTGAGCTTCTCAATGGAGTCTTGAACTTTTTCTATCCTTAGTGATAGATCATTGTAAACCCCCTCCATTCTTACATTTATTGAACTCTCCAAATTATCAATCTTTTCATTAAGATGAGAGTTGATCTTTTGTTGCTCACCTAAAAAGTCCTCCATGACTTTGCTTATCTTCAAAATGGCTTGCTCCAATGAAGATGTACTCATTGATGGTTGAGGTTGAGGTTGGGTTGCAAGGTTGGGATGGTTTATATACTCAAATGAAGTTGGCATGGCTTGTGGTTGTGCTTCAGTATGCACATTCCTCAATTCAAACTCCTCTATCCTTCTAGCCATAGATGCTAGCTTTGCCTTCATGCTTATGTCTTCATTCAAGACATACTTACTACCCCATTGGCTTTGTTGAACTTGCCTTTTCCCTAACTCAATCCGATCCCTCATGGATAGGTATGCAAATTTGTCCTTATTATGATCATAATGAGAGCTTTGATCTTCATGTGGAATTTCCATTTCTAAAAAAAAATGATATTCAACTAAGCCTCTTTTCTTCAACTTGTACCAGGGTTCCCTCTTGGTCTCGAATCCAACAAGGAATGCACAAATTGAAATTAAAACAAAAATAAAAGAAAAGAGAATAAAAAATTTAACTAAATAAAAACTAAACTAAAAAAAAAAAAAAAAAAAATTATAAGAAAACTCACCAAACTTGTGATGAAGATCACAAGTTACCCTTAATGGTTGCTTCACTGTGCTTGTGGCACCTTCCCCGGCAACGGCGCCATTTGATAACCCGACTCTTGGTAGCTTGGCATGTAAGGGTATCAACAAAATTTATACCTAACGTCCTTACACTAAAGTAGCAAAGCTACTATAGCATAGTGGCTCTAGGATCGAACACTGGGAAGGGTTTTTACTTTAACTGGTGAAGTTCGGAGGATGGAGTGAACTTTTCTTAATAAAAATTAAGTTAAGATGAAAACATATAAAGATGAAGGTGTGTAAACTAAACTAACATGAAAATAGGTTAAAAGATGGAAAAAGAAGTTTCTCAAAGCTTTGGATAGCCATGCTTAACTCACTATGTAAAAATGGAGATTTTGGGACTTTTCACCTCGAGTTGGGGAAGCAACTAAGGTGATGCTTACTTCCCGAACCGGTATGAGTTTAACAACTGAGTTTTAGTCCTTGAAAACTTACAAAAAGGGTAGTTGAACCTCATAAATGCTCTTTTAATGATATAGGTCATCTCCTCGACTTGCAATACAATGGCTCGTAGGGGATAACTAATGAACATCAGTGGATCTAACAATAAGAATCCACTGAGACCAAAAGGTTATCAAGTATTGGTCATTCAAAGCAAGTCAGAGGGATTAAAAGCTTTGCTTTGAATGAAAACATTTATGACGCTCAACTACTTACATTCATGGCTTGGAAATCTCCATCCTGACACGGGAGCTTCACATGGTATCCATTACTTCAAGAAACTAAAAGGTTTTAGCCTCTCATCCTTGGGGATTTCATCCTCCAAGGATGTTTGGCTACTAAGAAAATGAGAAAGAAAAGAGAAAAGAAGCTTCTGAACAAAAGAGCTCTTATAACTTATAAAGTTACAGGTTACAAGCTTCCATGATTTTCTGAGGCTCTTCACCTCTATTTAAAGACAATAACAAGCTAAATTACAAGAGCTATTACAAAAGCAACCTATTCATTGGTTGATTACAAGGGTAAAATAGGTATTTACAAAGCTAAAAATCAAGCAAAATATCTTGGAGAACCGGTAGTGGAATAACATCAACAATGTCTCAAAACAGGGGATTCAAAGGAATTTCGCAATGTGCCTAAATCCTCATTGCGAAATTTTTGCAATGTGAAATTCACATTGCGAAATGGCAAAATTTCGCACCATGAAGAAAATCCCCTTGCGAAATTTTCGCAATGTGAAATTCACATTGCGAAATGGCAAAATTTCGCACCATGAAGAAAATCTCCTTGCGAAATTTTCGCAATGTGAAATTCACATTGCGAAATTGGTCATTTGACAAGATGCAGTTGCCTTCCAAAGGCCATATCTTCCTCATTTCAGCTCCAAATCATACACGGTTTGAAGCGTTGGATTCTTGACTTCCTAAGCTTTCAAATGGTATATAGCATGAAAAAAATGGACTTCGGGAAGTGCTCCAAAAGTTCAAAGGAAGACTGCAGCTGTTTTCTTCACTCTGTTTTCTTCACTCTATTTTCCTCTTCTCCATTGCTTGTGCTCGTGTTTCCACTTGAAATTCAAGCCTATAATTGTCCAAAATCCTTGCTTAACTCGCCCAAATAGCTCCTCCATCAATTGGCATGCTTGAATTGGTTCATAAGCTGATGAAAAACATGTAAACTTGCCACAATATGGTTAAAACCAATTACTAAGGACCTTAATGAATTAATTGGGTTAAATGAATATGATTACTACTCAAAGGTGCTTAAAATCATTATAATTAGGTCTACAAAATAGCACTTTTTGGTAGTAATCAGATGGCCATTCCTATTTCTGAGTATAGGGAGTTATGCCGCTCACTGCAGATCCTCACCGCTTTTCAGAGCATCCTCACTCAGCAGATCACAGCTCTTAGTGCTCATCAAGAGAAGATTATCACCACTCAGACCCAGCACACTGCCATCCTGAGGCAAATTCAACATCATCTGGGTATTATATCACCTCCTGAGCACTCCATTCCTATCCCACCAGAGCCATCACAGGCCCCTCCTTTTGTACATCAGACTATGCCTCCTGAAGAGCCGACTACAGGAGAGGCAGAAGCAGCTGACCCAGCATCTCCACATCATCCTCCAGCCACCATCTGATCATTTTCATAGTTTCCTTTATATATGTCCTTTATGTATTTCCTTTATGTATTTCCCTTATATTTTCCTTACTGGAGTAGCTCTAGAAATCCAATGTTTTTGATATTATATACTAGGATTAATTGTATTACTTGTTCTCTTTGTGTATTTTCATCAAATGAAGTAATACAAATCTATCAATTTTTTAGTACTCTTAGCATTAATTTATTCTTATTTCCTTTTCTCACATCTTTTGTTCTTTTTGAAACATGTGGTTTCTCCAATCAGTATTCGAAATTGACATCACTCAGGAGGTATCACTTCCTCCCTTTAATTGCAATCACCCATATCACATTGAGGACAATGCTCAGTTCGGTTGGGGGGAGGGGAGGGAGAAATGAGGAAGGAAGTATGCTAAGTTAAAGGAAGTATGCTAAGTTATTTTGGTAATGCAATTATGTTGATAAATTAGTTGTAATCTTTTACAGTCCACTTTAATCTTCATGGATTTTGAGGAAAAAATTTCAAATTAAAATAGGAGAAACTGAACTGTTGCTTTTCACTTGACTTAGAGTATGGATTATGCTTACTAAAGTGGTTCAATTGTTGAAGCTTTTGAGTTTAGTTCTTCCACTTTAAGCTATTCACACACTGTGCACAATAGGTTCCGAGTATAAGATGAAAAACTATTTCCCTCTTGACTTAGGAAAATTTTGGGACTTGGTACCTTTGACCTCATTTGATAAAGTTGAGACACCTTATGAAAGGCCAATGAGCCTTTGAAATAAAGAAAGAAAAATGTTTGCTTGCCTTGAAACTCGAGCAAGGTCTGAGGGGTATATGATGAAAATCTTTAAAACCTGGTGCCCTAAGCCTTAATTGGTTGGGAGTCACCGACCTCAATGCTCGTTACAAGGGTGGATAGGTGGAGTTAGCATATGGTAGGTGCTTGGGTATTAAAAATTCATTCTCAAAAGTCCGGGGTAAAATCCGAGGAGTTAGTGGTTGAAAGATCCTTAAAGCTTGATGCCCTAAACCTTAATTGGTTGGGAGTCATCGATGGACCCCCGTTACATGGACAATTCAGAAAAGAATACCCCTTAAGCCTCTTAAAAAAACAAAAAAACAAAGTGTGTTCTATTCTTATTGATTTTGGTCAGTTTGCTAAGTGTTGAAAAGAGATAGGTTGGGGGGAGAGATTAGTTTAGCATACTATATTCGGAAGCTAAGGAATCATACACTTAGATTTTTGTGGAAGAATAAAGTTTGGTTCTTTGAAAGTGAAAATGATTTTAAAACTTCAGTTTGCATAATGCATTCCATTGATTAATAGTGTTTAGCATAGTATGTGATAACTCTTGTTGAAATTTGGGTTTATATTTCTTTAATGTCTCATGTGAGAGTTAGATCATCATGCCACTTAAAATTTTTTGAAGTAATCAGCATGATGTTGTAAATTATAGTAATTTTCATTTTTATTTTTCTTTCCTTCATTGCTAAGGGACTAGCAATATTTTTCTCTCCCCGACAACGACGCCATTTGATTCGTGCCCAATTGGTGTCTCAGCTGATTCATGTCCAGCTGGTGCTCCTTGATTGAGGGAGTAATCAACAAAATTTATAACCTATTACACCATATACTAGGGTAGCAAAGACAAAGCTACTATAGCATAGTGGCTCTAGGATCGTTCACTGGGATGGGTTTTCACTTTGCAAATGATATTAATTCAAAGTTGAATTGGTGCCTTTTCATTTCAAGGTTAGCTTTAAAAGAAAACATAAAGATGTTTGAATGAAAAAGGTTTGGTTTTAAACTAATCAAAAATAGTAACTGATTTTACTTACAAAGAAAAGTGTTTCTTGGAGTTCAGATCACTAGGCTCAGGTTCCTCATACAAAAAGGAGAGTTCCGGTCACTTGTTTCTTTTCCTCCCATTAGAGAATTAACATATAGTTAATTCTCTAACCGGTGTTGTACAGATGCTTCCCATTAATGGGTTCAAACACTAAATCCCTCTCACTGATGCACCTTGCAATGGCTCATACCTCTCACCTAGCATTTGCCATTCAAGGTGATCTTTAACCTTGGATTACCCGTCAAAAGCTCGCAAGAGATAACTAATGGATGTCTCCTTGGAGTCCAAAAGCTTACCAAGTGTTGGCTATTCTAGAAAATCTTACTTTCAAGTCACCTCCCAAAGGCTCGCAAGAGATAAACTAGTGAATCTCCATGGACGGAGATCACTTGCCTTACCAAGTGTTGGCCCAGGTGATTTAAAGGCGTTTTAAGTTAACTAAAAAGATAAAAACCATTAACGGGTCACACTTTCTCTTCATTAAAAACTAAAACAACAAAACTTCCAATTTATGCATGTGGAAACTTACCCGGCTTTCCTCACTCCAAGAGACAAAGAGCCTAGCCTCTCATCCTCTGAGGAAAAATCCTCAGAGTTTGGTTGGCTAGAAAGAAAAAGAAAATGAAAATGAAAAAGAAGGAAAAAACACAGAGCAAGGCTCTGTATATTCTATATATTTATATATCTATCTTACATACTTCTCTTTAGATTACATGATGCCTTGAGAACAAGCTCCCTAGAGCTATATATAAAGAAAATTACAAAACAAAATATCTGAGGTTATTCACCCATTTTCCAAACTTAATAAATAAGGAATCCTATAATTGGTGGGTTACAAGGAGAAAATGGAAATTTATACAAAAATATCTGAAGAAAAATATCTCAAAGTGTCGGTCGCAAATATCGGGAAGCACTAAGGACCATTTCGCAGGTGAAAACGAGGTCTGCGAGATTTCGTAGACGCACAAAAAGGGCTGCGAAATCACTTCGCAGCAAAAGACTGATTTCACAACGCTGCGAAGTGGTCTTTCAGCTTGTGGTGTTCGGCTTCCAACGTGTCGGGAAACTTCAGGGGGAAATACACAGCACTGTACAAAAAGGCTGCGAAATCATTTCGCAACAAAAGGGTGATTTCGCAGCGCTGTGCAAAATTCTTCCTTCAGCTTAGAGTGATTGGCTTGCAATGGCTGTAAATCCTTCATTTCAACTCCGAATTGCATACCGTTTGAAGCATTGGATTGTTGACTTCCTGAGCTTTGAAATGGTATATAGTATGTAGAAAATGAACTTCGGGAAGTACTCCAAAAGTGCTAAAGAAGACTGCAACTGCTGTCCTCTGTTTTCTTCACTCTGTTTTTCCTCTCTCCGTTGTTCTTTCCTTGCATACTTTGAACGACTTTGGCAAAGGGCTATGGAGCTCCAAAGCTTGGTTCTTCATGAATTGAGCTTCCAAAAGCTTTGCCATGAACTATATACAGCTCTCCCTCATTCTTGGTTTGCTTTGGTGTAGCTAAAAGCTATCAAAAACACCAAAACTTAACACAATTTGATTAGAAACGATTGCAAGGGGTCCTTAACATGTTAATTGGGTTAAAAGGCAATAATTACTACTCAAGAGTGTTTAAAAGAGTTAATTACAAGCTATGAAATAGCACTTTTTGAGTAGTAATCACTCTCCCCAATCGACATATTTCTAGTCCCTTAGCAATGAAGGAGAAAAAAATAAAAATAAACATTATTATAATTTACAACATCATGCTAATCAAAAAACAATTCTCAAGTGGCATGATGATCTAACTCTCACATGGAACATTAAAGAAATAAAACTCAAACTTCCCTATAGGGCTAGACAACAAAGAAAGATCGGATCTCCCAAACAGATAGGACTTTCCAATCAAGCCTTCAAGACCCACTAGGAAGCATGATCATTCACGCCTGATGTGTGGACTGTTGATGGGAGCTCCTCTAACCCTCAAGTTCATATCAATTAATTGTTGCACATAACCCCAAACCATCAATAGGTTGAAGAGACAGGCGACTGCATAGTCTAAGATCATGATGCGACAACTGATGACCCTTGCCAACCCTAAAAACTGTGATGATTGCCCAGCCATCTACAAGACAATCATCATTACAAGAGAAATTCAAAGTGCTTAGTCAGCCCTATAGTGGCACTCTCTTCAGCACTATAAAAACTCCTTTAAAAAACACAAACAGGGTACTTGCGCACACATACGCCTATCTTTTCTCTCACTAAGCAACTTGAGCTATTCTTATCTAACTTAAGCTTCGGAAGGGCATGTTTGGACCACCCATTTGGACATTCTTTTGTGTAGGATAAGAGTTCATTCAGTCTCATTGTTATTGGGCAGATTCTCTAAGAGGCATAAGAAAATGAGGAAAGTCGTCTAACCTCCATTGAGCTAGACGAATCCAACCCAGTTGGCTTTGAACCAGCATTAGCATCGTCTATGGGAAAAGTAAGAATGTTTACACCCTTTAGAAGCCAATCATCAACTATAGGTAGTGAAGACAACTATTTCTGGTGTGAAAGCATGGAGAAACTCCAACGCGAAAATGACCGGCAGATGCAGTCTTTGATAAGCCAAACAAGTCGGCTAAAGGAAGAAAATGAAGAGTTGCGGGCCCCTCTCAATGCCGGAAACACTGAAACCAGCGCATATCCTCAAGACGTACTGACCAGTTCAATAGGGCCATGACAACTTCTCTAGGCGATGTTGTGTTACCCATTCTGGCTGGCCCGATCACCCTAAATGTGCAATTCTCAATGGTAGAGAACTTATCCATTTTCAATGCCATCATGGGATGTGCATGGCTTCATAGTATGAAAGTGTCATTCCCTCTACATACCATTAGAAGGTAAGCTACCTCACTAAGGACGAACAAATTGACCTTCTTGGTAGCCAACTAGTCATGCACCAGTGTTATCAAGTGGCGCTAGACTCCAGTCACCCAGTCGGCAATGAGGCACACCCTGAATCATCAAGTGCAAATGAGCAATAACAATTACTAAACCCGGCAGAGAAGGATCCACCCACAGCCGATCCACTCCAACCAATGTGCCTTTCACATGGCATAGATCGAGTTACCTATACTAGCTTCCTTCTCTCATTGAATGAATTGGAACTACTCGAAAGCATGCTTCAACAGAACAAAGATGTCTTCACTTGGACTCATTCTGACATGCCAAGTATCCATCCATCAATGACCTCTCATCGAATCAACATCATACCTTCCTCGTGTCCCGTTCGCCAGAAGGTTCAACGTTTACATTCGGATTAGTAGAGGATCATCTATCTGAGATTCATAAGCTGCTGGCAGCCGGATTTATCAGGGAAGTTGAATATCCAAATTGGTTGGCAAATGTGGTGGTCGTTCCAAAGAAGGGTGGGAAATGGCGAGTTCGTGTTGATTACACCAACTTGAATGATGCTTACCCGAAGGATAGTTTTCCTTTACCTCAGATAAATCAAATAGTTGACGCCACTTTCGGACACGAAATGCTCGCCTTGATAGAAACTTTCTCTAGATACCACCAAATCCCCATGTTCTATTCGGATGAAAAAAAGACAACCTTCATGACACCACACGGGTTGTACTACTGCAAAGTCATGTTGTTCGGGCTCAAGAATGCTGGTGCTACTTATCAAAAATTGATGACAAAGATCTTCAAGCCCTTGATCGACTGAACTGTGGAAGTTTACATTAACGACACTATTGTGAAAAGCAGAACCTAAGGCGAACACACCTAGCATCTAGAAGAAACATTTCGCCTGATGAGGACATACAACATGAAGCTCAATTTGGCTAAGTGCGCTTTTGGTGTCAGTGAGGGAAAGTTTCTAGGATTTATGGTGAGCCAAAGAGGAATCGAAGTTCATCCGGAGCAGATAAGATTCATCCTTGAATCACCTACCCCAAGTAGCAAAAAGGAGTTGCAGCGCCTCACGGGCCATCTAGCTGCATTAGGGCATTTCATAGCCTGACTTACAAACAAATTGAGGCATTTCTTCCTCACGCTCAGAAGAGCAAGCACAATCGGCTGGACAAACGAATGTGAGTAGGCATTTGAGGAAGTCAAAAGCTACCTTACTAAGCCACCCATCCTGAGCAATCCTCGGTCTGCTGAACAGCTCTATACGTATCTGGTCGTGTCTAACTATACAGTTATCGTTGTTTTGTTTCAACACATAGGAGTCAAAGAGCAAAGGCCCATTTACTACGTAAGCAAAGCAATGGTAGACGCAAAGACTTGGTACTCCAGAATGGAACAGACGACCTTAGCCTTGAAAAGCGTTGCCTAGAAACTCCGCCCATACTTTTAAGTCCACCAAGTGACTGTACTCATGAATCAACCACTCAAAAGCACCCTACACAAGTCGGATCTATCCAAATGGATGTTGAAATGGGTCATTGAGTTGAGTGAGTACGGAATCAAGTACCAGCCAAGATTATTATTAAAAAGACAAGTCATGGCTGACTTTATAGTCGAACTCCCCCAAAAACCATCACATTTAGACGAGTCCCCTAGGAAGGGATGGTGGACGCTCCATGTGGACGAAACGTCCAAATCTTCAATTTCAAAGTAGGTATAATCCAACAAGCACCAGCTAGAGAATTGTTGGAGCAAGCTATCCAACTTAACTTTTCTGCCTCTAAAAATGAAGTTGAATACGAGGCTATCTTGGTTGGGCTGGACCTTGCCCTTACTATGACTATGACCAAGTTGGAGATATGCAATGATTCTCAACTAATTATCGAGCAAATTCAGAAAGAGTATGAGGCAAATGATGAATGCATGACCCGCTATCTCACCCTATCAGAAGACTGCTTGAAAAAGCTAGACGAATGAACGATTATATGGGTGCCCTGGGCTGAGAATTTGAAAGTGAACGTGCTGGCCAAAATAGTTGTCATCCTCCCTATAAGAGATACAGTAATGCTGCCCGTCTACATCTAGTCCTAGTCCTCAATCATGATAGAGTTAGTGTGTAGTACTATCGAGCAGACCACAATTGGATGCATGACATTGTGAAATACCTCCAAACAGGAGAACTACCATAAGATAGGAAGCATGCACACAAGGTCTGTGTACAAGCCGCTTGCTTCACCTTAATCAATGACAACCTTTATAAACGATCTTTTGAAGGACCATACCTAAGATGCTTGAGCGATCTGGAAGCTTAGTACTTCCTAACTGAACTTCATGAAGGTGTGTGCGGTAATCATCCAGGCAGACGAACCTTAGCACATTGCACTCACACGCAAGGTTACTATTAACCCACTACGAAGCAAGATGCTAAAAATTATGTTAAAAAATGTTACCGATGTCAAAGGTACGCTCCCATCCCCCGTATGCCTTCTGAAGTTCTCAATCTGGTCACGAGCCCTTGGTTGTTCACACAATGGGGGATGGATATCGTTGACCTCTTACCCATTGCAACAACACAAAAGAGGTTTTTGCTCATAGCGACTAACTATTTTAGCAAGTGGGTAGAAGTAGACGCTTATGCAAGCATCAAGGACAAGGACGTCTCCAAATTTGTCTGAAAAAACATTGTATGTCGGTTGAGAGTCTCACGAGCAATTATAGCAGACAATGAGCCGTAATTTAACAGTATCATTTTCAAAACATTTTGCTCAAAACTAAAAATTAAGAACCTATATTCTACACCCCACTATCCTCATAGTAATGGGCAAGCAGAGACAATGAACAAGACTCTATTGACTGCATTGAAGAAGAAGTTGGAAGGGGGCAAAGGAAAAAGGGTAGACGAATTGCCCGAACTTCTATGGGTGTACCGAACAACATCTAGACGATTAACTGGAGCCATCCCTTTTGCCCTTGCTTATGGAATGGAAGCTGGTATACCAACTAAGATAGGCATGTCTATCACCAAAACGGTCATGTAAGATCAAAGAGATGAGAACAAAGAACTTGAGAGACAGTTGGATTGAGCAGACGAGGTAAAAGGGAACGCATCTATTTGGATGGCCTCCTATCACGAGAGAGTTATTGCTTATTACAACAAAAAGGCCCGACCACGTGTTTTTCAGGCCGAAACCCTAGTCCTCAGAAAAGTCTTCGAGAACACGGTTGAAATAGGGGATATAAAGTTTCAGGCTAATTAGGAAGGGCCCTATGTTATGACAAAGGCTGGGAACTCAGGGGCGTACCATCTCCAAACATTGGACGATGTACCCCTATTCTGCCTTTGGAATGTATCCAACCTAAAACAATACTATCAATGAAATTTGCTTATGAAAGTAGAATATATGTGAAAGAAAAAATAAGAAAGACAAGAATATATACTGAAAATAAGATTGGTCAATGTCTTTATAAATTGTTGTTAGGACTATCCCCGGCCAAAAAAAAAGAAAATAGAAGAATACATAAAAATTACGCTCGCTCATCAAAGGGATTGACTCAAGCAGCATCACCATCTCCCTGGGCAGGGCTACCTACCGCTCTATCCTTATTGTTCAAATGATAGTTGGGGGTATCCTGGGTAATGCCATGTTTCTTTATGCAGCATCGATAGTCGAAGAAGAACATGTCATTTACCTATTTTTGATACCCACTCTCCAATTCCTCATTTTGAATTGCGAACCCCACCCGGAGTTCTTGCATCTCTTGTCTCAGCCACTTGTTATCATCCTTGACCTTCTTGTACTTGGCCTCTATCATTTCCCTCTTCTACGCCATCCGATGAGCTTTAGCTTTGATCGCCTCCTTCCGCCTTCCTCAGTAGCCCGACCCCTTTATCGGCAATGTTTCGAGCAGTAGCAGCTAGCCCTATACCTCTTTCAATTTGGCTTGGAGCTCTTCACTATCATCCATGTTGTGGGCAATATATGCCCTCATGGTCTCGACAACCTCCAACCATTTTAAGAATAGAGCACGCAGTCGTATCAGATTTTGCACGTCGGCTATCAATTGAGAAGGTAGCAAGAAAGTTGTTAAGAAGTCAAAAGACTAAGGTGAAGTGAATGCAAGAGAAAAGAGGCTTACCATTTCCATCGTCTCTGCAACTGTGTAGTCTTACATGGGTAGGATGTGGGAAACGATGATGTTCAGAGTGTCGAAGAGAAGTCAGGCAGTGAAGAAAATGTTGGGATCGCTCTCTAGGTCTATCGAGACCCGTCGGGTAGCCAAAAAGAGTGTCCCCATGTTCTGTATAGGAGCCTCTCTCTCTGTAAAGCAGGGAATCTACTTCATCAACAATTTCCTCTTGGTTGGGAGCGCGAGACACTTGGGGACTGGGAGAAATGAAAGCTACACACTCAACGGAGTCATCATCGAGTTGTGCCGAAGAAAATGAGGGTCTCCTTGGCTCTGGATAAAGAACTTCCTCAATTAGGGGATTGATGCTTGTTGCTGCAACCGACGGCACTGGCACCGATGCAATAGCTAGGACAGGCTCTGGGCAAAGAATCACCAAGTAGGGCCTCTTAGAGAGAGAAGGGATGACCGTAATGGATTTGAACAGGTGCTTGCACTATCTCTCCTTGAATCTGGTCCTCAAGTTTGCGGCCATGTCATCTTCTTCTTCCTCTTCCCAGGTAAAAGGGGGCACCACTGGCTCAACCCCTATCTCTGGCTCGATGCTGGCAACCAACAGGTCAACCTATATGTCTGACTCGATGCTGGTAGCAGAAGAAGATGATGACGGAGATGAAGTTGAAGCATAAGGCAAAAGAGATGCAAATGGCAGAGTTGGTGCCCTTTAGATAGGTTGAATGAAAAAAAAAATTCTACTTGACAGGAAGACGAATGGTAGAGTTGGAATTCGAACGGTTGGTGGTCGAAGCTTGCCTTAGCATCCCGTCTTCACGTTTTTTCTCCCTTTGCTCTAAGCGGTCCTGAAATGCTTTGGAATCCACCGCATAAGCGACCTCATAAAAAGGGAGGTCCTTTAGCACGTGGTGCTCATCGGGTACTAGGGTTCGAGGGGCTAAACGGAGGAGTATGGGGAGGATGAACGACTAGGACTCCTTAACCACCGCCTGCAAGTTCTTATCCTTCAGAAGAACCTGGTGGTTCTGCTCGACAGAAGATATCTTAAAGATCTTGTTGAGACAATCAAAAGAGGCCTTCTCCACCCACTCTACATGGCAACCCTTTTTGTTCTTGCTTGCACCACACAAACATGAAAGATCAGCAATAGGTTCACAACCAAAAAGAAATAACTACAAATGACAGACAGGGATTATAGAAACATATCCTATTTGGGATTTCTAGCGAGCATCGTGGGTAAAATTTCCTTCCCGGTCCCTCATATAGACCATCCCAAGGGCTAGAGATAAGGATGTGCCCCTTCATCCTGCCCTTGTTCGATTTTGGAAGCCCGGTCACTAGCTGAAGTGAGGAGATGTGAGCAGATAGGCTAAACCTCTTATTCTGGCTCATTTTGACTATGTAGAAAAAAAGGATCTCTAGTAAAAAGAGGTCTAAGTGGTAGAGCATATCTAGGACATTACACCCCATCAGCACCCGGGCAACATTTGGGTGAAGGAAGGCTAGGAGGATCTTGGTAAAATGGAGGAACTGTTTGAGAAGAGAAGGAAGAGGAAAGTGGAGCATTGCATTGAACTGCTCCTTGGTGAAGTAGGTAGCATTGTGAGACAGATTTTCAGAGGTCATAGGCTCGCCTTCCACCAAGAGGATGGAGACGTCGTTCAAGATAAGAAAGCAATCCCGAAACTCTTGTTATGACAAAAGATCAATTGGGCGCTTTGGCACAAGGCATCCGACTCCCACACCTTTCTGGCCACCTTTCTAGCCCCTACCGCCCATGCTAGTGGAAGTATACCCCCTCTCGCTGACATACTGAGAAGCTCTGAGCCTCGTGGGAACCTATGTGGCATAACACAAATTGTTAGAAAATAATCACCCGACTCATCTGCCATAGGTAATGCCTCATCTGTACAATAAGGAACCTAAGCGAATCTAAGAATCAAGCTTGAGCAGACTACTTGACAAAACTTGAAGAGCAAGCCTTAGCCCCAAGAAAGGTCTTTCCTATTGTGCCATCACAATGGTTACATGACAAAATGCTTGAATGGACCACTTAGGGCACCAATAGTAAATGAACAAAAAATGAAAGATGAAAAGCCCTGGGTCTTACAAAACATTATCGGTCGCCTCCTCTAAAAGGGAGTCTTCTTCTCCAAGAAAATACAAAAGCCTTAGGTTATGGACTCCATGGCGTCCATTTCGCATTCAAAACTCAACAAACCCCAAAAGCAAAAAACAAGCAATAGAGGAGAAATGTGAAAGAAGGTAAGCTTACCAAAGTCAAGGAAGAGTTTCCGTTAGCAAAGAAGACTCCGCCTGAGGCAAGCCTGAGTGCGACTGTAAAAACAACAAAGAACAAGCAACGACTTGAGTTGTAGTGGCAAGAATGCAGCGATTGAAAAAAAAAAAAAAGCACCAAAGTAGGAATACTCAAAAAGTAACCCAAATGATATAGGGACCCCCTATTTATAAGGGACAAAAACCCTAAGGATCATAAAAGACAGGCCGCCTGGAAATGTACCTCAAAGTGACACGTCGCCTGATAGGTAGCCTCGGTGAATGTGACCCATCATTAATTCTCTAAGTGACATGTGTCCCAAAAGTGGTTGGATGACTTGAAGAGTCACGCAACCTGTTTCACCTCTGCCCAAACATAGGTAGACAGATTAAGGGGGCATTGTGGGGAGCTCCCTTACACGTGTCTCTTTTCCAACCAAAGCACCTTGACCGTCTAGCACAAGCATGCAACCCGTCCGAATCATTCCGTCCGAATCACCACCATATTCGTCTGATACCAGGCATAAGAAGGCTCTTATTTCCTTGCTAGGCCAAATAGTAAGAGGAGGTTGGATCTCCTAAACGGATAAGACTGTCCAATCAAGCCTTCAAGACCCACTAGCACATGTGATCATTCACA
The DNA here is from genome assembly GCF_030704535.1 of Vitis vinifera. Classification (NCBI taxonomy): domain Eukaryota; kingdom Viridiplantae; phylum Streptophyta; class Magnoliopsida; order Vitales; family Vitaceae; genus Vitis; species Vitis vinifera. The sequence continues at coordinate 10,967,228 of NC_081815.1, read as the reverse complement.
CCTGACTTGTGAACAGCTGAAGGGACCTCCTCTAACCCTCAAGTCCATGTCAGTTAATTGTTGCACATAACCCCAAACCATCAATAGGTTGAAGAGATAGGCAACTACACAGTCTAAAATCCTGATGCGACAGTTGATGGCCTTTGCCAACCATCCAAAACTATGATGATTGCCTAGCCGCCTGCAAGACAATCATCATTACAAGAGAAAGTCAAAGTGCTTAGTCAGCACTACAGTGACACTCTCTTCAGCACTATAAAAATCCCTCCAAAAAAGCACAATCAGGGTACGTGCGCACACATACGCCTATCTTTTCTCTCACTAAGCAGTTTGATTTATTCTTATCTGCATTAATCTTCAGAGGGGCATACCCAGACCACCCGTTCGGACATCCTTTTGTGCAGGATAGGAGTTCATCCAGTCTCACTGTTGTTGGGTGAATTCTCTAAGAGGCATAAGGAAGGGAGGAATGTCGTCTAACCTCCATTGAGATGGACGAATCCAACTCTAATTGGCTCAGATCCAACACTGTTATAATGTTCTCCATTCATTGCTGATTGAGCTCTGGAAAGAGCTAAAACTTTCAAACCTTAAAATCCTATGTAAAGAGCTAAGGCTTTCAACCCTAAAATCCTTTATTCATTGTCACCTTGCAATGGTCTTATGTCAATAAACACAATTTGGTAAGCTTGGAATGGAAAATATAGCTAAAGCCTGCTTATGAATTCTACATTCCTAGAAAAAAAAAACGAGTATGCATGCCAAATTTCTAATCCAATCCTAGTGGTTTTACAAAAAGGAAAAAAAGAAAAGAAAAAAGAATCTCCCTAGAATCCTTTCTTCATTGTCACCATATGATGGTCTTATGTCAATAAACACAATTTGGTAAGCTTGGAATAGAAAATATAGCTGAAGTTTACTTTATGAATTCTACATTCTTAGAAAAAAGAAAACGAGTGTGCATGCCAAATTTCTTATCCAATCCTAGTGATTTTACAAATGAAAAGAATATTTTGTTTACTAAATGTAGATTGTACCATTCCATATTTTGGAGAGGTACTTTCGAACCGAGAATACCAAAGCAACCCTTTCGGTTTTAGATGGAAGAGCTTGGTCTATCAAGTACATTATGGGAGCAACAAGTGCAAATTTCTCTACTAGTTGGAGGAAGTTTGTGCAAGATAATTCTTTGCATGTAGGTGATGTGTGTGCCTTCAAGCTGGTAAAATGAACTAAAACTTCACTCAAGGGCGTCATATTTAGGAAAGAAGAAGAGGGAAATGACCTACAACATAGAAAGTAGAATTTTTTTTTGAATTTAGGAGTTGAAGGCTCAATTTTGCTTGTTTTTTTGAAAGAGTTCAAATGAACTTTGAGTTAAAGCCAAGAAACACAAATAAATAAATTTAGAATCTTTATTACTCAAGACACCAAAATGGGCTCGTGCGGTCATGAATTTCCAATTGAGATTCTTTCATGCACATTTGATTTGGAAGTCTTATAAAACCAAACCTCTTCGGGATTTACTCCTATAAAGATCTCATTATAACCCTTTAAGGGTGAGAGATTAGAAGGAGATCATTTTAGAGATCTTAGATAGAAAGCCTAAAGTGTCACACCATTCAAGGATTCGATCTTTGAATTTTGGGTTGAAGACCTTCATTCCTTCAGCCCATCAGTGAGGCTGTAGTGATCCACTAGAGCAATTGAAGGTTGTTGCGTCACGGATGTGAATTAAGTTGTAGGTACTAGAGAGTTAGTCTTTAGGGTAAAACAACCAGGTAAATCTATGTAACTTAATTTCGTATAGTTTATTTAGATTAGTAGGTCTTAAGCCTTGTGGTTTTTTTTATCTTCATAGTTAGTGTGGAAGGTTTCCACATAAAAATATGGTGCCCATTTCATATCTATTAATTTCATTACTATATCTTTAATTGGTTGATTATCATTGTTACCCCTAACATATCGTAAGTTATCTTTAAAAAATAAAAATCATATTTTCATATTTAAAGATTTCAAGTATAACTCATTTGGTTATACAAGATATCCCTGGGATCTATTATGATAAAAATTGGGGATAATACGTATCAATCTTTTGCTTAAATTTTAAAAATCACCCATTCACTCCCCATCCTACTTTAATAGGAGTAACTATTCCCAATGGAAAGCCAAGATGATGTTTTTCTTTAAAATGCAAGGTAAAAGGGTATGAAATTCAATAGAATATGGATAAGGACCTTTATTGATCCTTGATGCACAAGAATAGGACAAAGCCAACAATGAAGGTAGTGAAGCTAATGCTAAAGCTTTACTTCGTATTTTCAATGGAGTTTGTCCAGATGAGTTTCATAGTATAGCAAATTGTAAATGTGCAAAGGAAGCATGGAAAATACTTTAAGTTACTCAATGAAGGTATGTTTGCCATAAAGATCTCTAAATTGCAAATGTTTACCACAAAATTTGAGAATATTAGGATTCTTGAAAATCATAACTTTTCTTCCGTCTATTCGGAATTAAGTGATATTGTCAATTATTCTTTTAACCTTGGCGAACCTAGTCCTAATTCTAAAGTAGTTAGAAAAATATTGAGATCTCATCCAAAGAGATATAAGTAAAAAAATTGCTACCATAGAGAAGAGTAAGGACATTGCTTCAATGAGAATTGATGAACTTATAAAATTTATACAAACATATGAGATGAGCCTTCCTAATTCTCAAAAGCCTAGGGAGAAGCATTTAAGGTTTCGAAGAATGAAGAAAAAAATTTGAAATGTCATATAATACAACAAAAGATGAATTGGTTCATATGGCTAAAAGAATAAAAAAGATCATGAAATTCAATAATTAAATTTTATATTGCATGAATGCATTTGCCGGGAGTTGAACCTGGGTCTATTGCTTGGAGGGCAATTATCCTAACCATTGGACTAAAAACACTTGCTTAGAGGTATGACAAAATTCTTTACTCCCTCAAATTTTAAAACTTGTTAATATAATTGTTAAGGATAAAAGGTAAATACATAATTTTTGTATAAAGTTTCTACTTTTTATATAAAATTATCAGTACTTTATAACAAAAACTATATCCAAACAACACATAAATAAGAAGAAAACATATTACTAAATTGAAGAAATTAAAATAAAATTTTATACAAATTTTATACTACGGAACCATTGATGATGCTTTACTTTGTTTTGATCTCTTCTACCACATTGCACTTATATCACCAACAAATTCAATATAAAATAAGAATGCACTAAGAACTATATTTATAGATGTTTTAGTGAAAAACTCAGAAAGAAGCACATCATATAAAACCATAGAATGTATCTTTATAAGTTTTTTTTTTATCTTAAAAATTAAACAATAAAAATTTTAAACCATAATAGCATGATTTGAGTATGAATATTTTAGCAAGCAAATATTAAGAAAAATATCTATATCTGGCTTACAACATTAATGATTATGAGTCTTAACTAATCCATTGAATAAACAAAAATCTACGTATTGGAATCTTAATTTTTCTTTTTATCTTTTCATTTTAATTTATGAGAAAAAAATATGAAATTTAAAGAAATGTGACTCCATATCTAACTGTGCGGCAACACATTTTCCATTACTTCAATTGACTTCATATTTCTCTCCCTCGCCTCACCTTTCATGGTATATGGAGTGATTGCTATACAGAGTGGACAAATTCTTTATGAAAGTTGTTGACCCATATAAACCGAGCAAACTCTATATAAACTTAGCGGAGTGATTTGAATTGTGAAGGACTTATTATCAGCTACTACACCAATTAAATATCCATAATCAAGTTCCTACTATTTATATTTCCAAGTATTAAATGATGACGTGTAAGCATTATTATATTTTGAGTATAACTGTTCAGATAATATAATGCCATATATTTAAATTCCAATATAAAAAAAATACTTATATATGAGTTCAGATTCAAATATTAATATCCTTGTATTTTGAGTATCCGAATATTAGTATCATTGCATTTTGAGTACAAATGTTGGAACAAAAAGATATATAAATAGGCAAAATTTCTATGTAAATCATAGAATATAATATCATTAAATTTTATATCGCATGCATGTGTTTTTCAAGAGTTGATCCCAAGTCTATTGCCTGGAAGGCAATTATCCTAATCATTGGACAATAAACACTAGCTTAGAGGTATGAAAAAATTCCTTACTCCCTCAAATTTTAAAATTTGTTAAAATGATCATTAAGGATAGAAGGTAAATACATTATTTTTGTATCAAGTTTCTACTTTTTACATAAAATTATCGGCATTTTTTGTTTTATTTTTTAAAACAAAAAATATATCTAAAAAACACATAAATAAGAAGAAAAAATATTATAGAATTGGAGAAATTAAAATAAAAATTCTATACAAATTTTATACTAGGGAACCATTGATGCTTTAGTTTCTTCTAATCTCTTCTACTACATTGCTCTTGTATCACCAACAAATTCGATATAAAATAAGAATGCACTAAGAACCAGATTTGTAGACGTTTTAGTGAAAAACTTAGAAAAAAACACATCATATAAAACGATAGAAAGTATCTTTATAAGTTGTTTCTTGATTTTATCCTAAAAATCATACAATAAAAATTTTAAACCATAATAGCATAATTTGAGTATGTATATTTTAACAAGCAAATATTAAGAAAAATATCTATATATGCCTTACAATTCATTCATGAGTGTGAGAATTAAGCAATCCATTGAATAAACAAAAATCTATGTGTATTGGTGATTACTACTCAAAAAGTGCTATTTGATAGCCTATAATTAACTCTTTTAAATGCTTTTGAGTAGTAGTTATCACCTTTTAACCCAATTAACATATTAAGGGCCCTAGCAATCAATTCTAATCAAATTGTGTTAAGTTTTGGTGTTTTGATAGCTTTTTGATCACCAAAGCAATCAGAGATTGAGGAGAGTTCTTTGGAATCCTTGGCAAAGCAATGGAAAGCTCAAAAACATGTAGAACCGAAGCTTTGAAGTCCTTTGCCATAAGCAGATCCGAAATACAAGGAGCAAAAGATGTCCAGACAGGGCGTCCGGACACACCATTAGAGAGCGGCGGAACGTGGGCTGTGACAGGCTTTCGGAATGAAGTTACAAGGCTTGCTCGCTTTAGTCAATGTTTTTCCATCCGGACAACATATCCGGATAGGATATGCTATCGTCCGGGTGTGATGTTCACGAATGCCGTGTGCTTCTCCTAGAGGGAGTCCGGATAGGAAAGCGCGCCACATGTCCTCTTGGGGAATCCAGATGGAGTTGATCCGGATAGCCTTGCGCGCTCCGTGTCATCCAGGAGAGGGGTCCCTACACCTTGCACATAGGGAAGAATTCTATCCGGTTGGCATTCCACCTCATCCGGATATCTCACATCCGGATGAGAAAGGAGGACATTCCGTGCGTCGACATTTTACATCCGGATATCTCACAGCCGGATGGGAGAGGAGAATGCTTCAACTTCTCCGGATAGACATATCCGGACCTTCTGATAACACTTACCTGCAGAGTTTTTCTCTCAGTATACAGTGCAGTGGTGTTCTCCTGAACCTTCCTGATATTTTCGACCGACATTTTGAGATATTTTGGGATATTTTGCTTTAGATATTTGTTGTCTAAATCCCCAAACTCTCCTTGTAATCCACCTATCATAGGATTTCTTAGTTTTTAAGTAAGTAAAAAGGGTGAATAACCTCATATATATAGTTTGTAATTTTCTTTACAAAATGATCAATCTATTATGTAATCAACGGAAGAAAGAAATATATTTCACAGAGCACTTGCTCTGTTTTTCCTTCATATAATTGTTTTCTCGTTAGTTTTCTTACTAGCCAAACAAGCTCTGAGGAAGTTTCCTCAGAGAATGAGTGGCTAGACTTTTAGTTCCTTGGAGTTAAGGTTGCCGGGAAAGGTTCCAAGTGCAAGAAGTAGTAGCTTTGTGGTTTCAGTCATTAATGAAGAGAAAGTGTGATCCTTTAATGATTTCTATTTTTTTAGTTAACTTAAAACACCTTCAATTCACTTGAGCCAACACTTGGTAAGACACGTGATCTCCGTCTATGGAGATGCACTTGTTTATCTCTTGCAAGCTTTTGGGAAGTGACTTGGAGGTAGGATTTTCTAGAATTGCCAACACTTGGTAAGCTTTTTGGACTCTAGGGAGACATCCATTAGTTATCTCTTGCGAGCTTGAGAAAGGAAGTCCAAAGTTAAAGATCACCTTGAATGGCGAATGCTAGGTGAGAGGCACGAGCCATTGCAAGTTGCATCAGTGAAAGGGAATTAGAGCTGAAATCCATTTAAAGGTTACATCTGTACAACACCGGTTAGAGAATTGATTATATGTTAATTCTCTAATGCGAGTAAACGAACCAAATGACCGGAGCTCTGTTTTTGCATAAGGAACCTCCCCCGTGAACCTAAACCTCCAAGGAATGTTTTTCTTCATAAGTAATTTCCATTACTTTCTTTTTGGTTAGTTTAAGACCAAACCCTTTTCACTCCAACAACTTTATGTTTTCTTTTAAAGCTAACCTTGAAATGAAAAAGCACCAACTCTGCTTTGAATTGGTATCAGTTGTGAGTTGAAAACCCTTCCCAGTGAACGATCCTAGAGCCACTATGCTAAAGTAGCTTTGTCTTTGCTACCCTAGTTCATGGTGTAATAGGTTATAAATTTTATTGATTACTACCTCAATCAAGGAGCACTAGCTGGACATGAATCAGCTGATACATCGACTGGGCATGAATCAATTGGAATCTTAATTTTTCTTTTTACCTTTTTATTTTATTTTATGAGAAACAAATATGAAATTTAAGGAAATGTGACTCCATATCAAACTGTTGGGCACCACATGTTCCATTACTTCAATTGACTTCATATTTCTCTCCATCGCCTCATCTTTCATGGTATATGGAGTGAATGCTTTACAGAGTGGACAAACTCTTTATGAAAGTTGTTGACCCATATAAACCGAACAAACTCTATATAAACTTGGTGGAAGGATTGAATTTTGGAGTAATTATTATCAGCTACTACACCAATTAGATATCCATATTCGAGTTTCAACTATTCATAATTCTAAGTATTAAATGATGACATATAAGAATTATTATATTTTGAGTATAATTGTTCGAACATAAAATATAATGCCAAATATTTAAATTCCAATATAAAAAAATATTTACATATGAGTTCAAATTAAAATATTAATATCCTTGTATTTTGAACATCCAAATATTAGTATCATTGTATTTCGAATACAAATGTTGGAACAAAAAGATATATAAATAAGCAAAATTTCTATATAAAACATATTATATAATATCCTTAAATTTTATAGCCCATGCATGCGTTTGTCGGGAGTTGATCCCAAGCCTATTGCCTGAAAGGCAATTTTCCTAACCGTTGGACTATAAATGCTAGCTCTTAGAGGTATGAAAAATTCCTTACTCCCTCAAATTTTAAAATTTGCTAAAAATGATTGTTAAGGATAAAAGGTAAATACATTATTTTTGTTTAAAGTTTCTACTTTTTACATAAAATTATTGGCATTTTTTGTTTTATTTTTTAAAACAAAAAAACACATAAATAAGAAGAAAAAAAAATTACAGAATTGGAGAAATTAAAACAAAAATTCTATACAAATTTTATAATATGGAACCATCGATGCTTTAGTTTCTTCTAATCTCTTCTACCTTATTGCTCTTGTATCACCAACAAATTCAATAAGAATGCAATAAGAATTACATTTATAGACGTTTTAGTGAAAAACTCAGAAAGAAACACATCATATAAAACAATAGAATGTATCTTTATAAGTTGCTTTTTGATTTTATCCTAAAAATCAAACAATAAAAATTATAAACCAGAATAGCATAATTTGAGTATGAATATTTTAACAAGCGAATATTAAGAAAAATATCTATATATGGCATACAATTCATTCATGATTATGAGTATTAAGCAATATCCATTGAAAAAACAAAAATCTATGTGTATCGGAATCTTAATTTTTCTTTTTACCTTTTCATTTTAATTTATGATAAACAAATATGAAATTTAAAGAAATGTGACTCCATATCAAACTGTGGGGCACCACATGTTCCATTACTTCAATTGACTTCATATTTCTCTCCACCATCTCACCTTTCATGGTATATGGAGTGACTGCTTTACATAATGGACAAACTCTTTATGAAAGTTGTCGGTTCATATAAACCAAACAAACTCTTTATAAACTTGGTGGAAAGATTTGAATTGTGGAGTAATTATTATCAGCTACTACACCAATTAAATAGCCATACTCGAGTTTCAACTATTCATAATTCTAAGTATTAAATGATGACATATAAGCATTATTATATTTTGAGTATAATTGTTCGAAACAGAAAATATAATGCCAAATATTTAAATTCCAATATAAAAAAAATATTTACACATGAGTTCAAATTAAAATATTAATATCATGTATTTTGAGTGTCCAAATATTAGAATCATTGTATTTTGAGTACAAATGTTGAAACAAAAAAAAAAACAAAATTTCGATATAAACCATAGTGTATAATATCATTAAATTTTATCTCTTATGCATTTGTTTTCCGCAAGTCAAACCCAAGTCTATTTCTTGGAAGGCAATTATCCTAACCATTGGACTACAAACACTTGCTTAGAGGTATTACAAAATTCCTTTCCCTCTCAAATTTTAAAACTTGTTAAAATAATTGTTAAGAATAAAAGGTAAATACATAATTTTTTTTACACTTTCATTGTTAATAAGATTCCAACTAGAAGCGCATAAGTACTATAATGTGCTTCTCCATGGTTGTTTGGTAACCATGTATGTAATGGGATAATTGTTGATTTGACAACAAAAGTAGTAATAAAATCCAATATATAATATCATTTCTAATGCCACAGGATACAATTGATTAGCTAATGTTTCAAAATCTAATATTGGTTCATTGGAACCATATAAGTCAATGCCTAGAACTCTTAGTAAGAGGAAAATGGAACCTTTTTCAGTGTACAAAATAAACTTTGTAGCCAAGTATAGATCTTTCTTTCCCTCTCGCCTCCTACACACAAAGATAGAAGTCGACAAACTAGAATTAATTCTAACTCCCACATGATGAAAAAAGTAAAAGGTCTCGAGAAGAAAATGATCCCATTTTATCATTATACATTGCTAACATCATAAAATGGAATAATAAAAAATCTCGAGTAACTAGCCAAGTCGCTAAAATAGCTACGGTGGTGATAAATCTCGTTTATAAAATGGGTCCTATAGATAGCCCATCTATTCCTAATCTTTAGTAAAAAATAAAAAATAAAATAAAAAAATTGATCCATTTATAATTGGAAATGATAGTAGAATACATAGATTGATAGAAGTAGTTCTAACATACATATAAATATATTATACCATCTAGACATCTTATTTCCTCTATGAGGGAGAAAAAACAAAAAAAAATATATCCAAACAACACATAAATAAAAAGAAAAATATTATTGAATTAGAGAAATAAAAATAAAAATTCTATACAAATTTAATAGTTTGGAACCATTGATGCTTTCATTTCTTTTACTCTCTTCTACCACATTGCACTCATATCACTAACAAATTCAATATAAAATAAGAATGTATTGAGAACTAGATTTGTAGATGTTTTAGTGAAAAACTCATAAAAAGACATCATATAAAATAATAGAGTGTATCTTTGTAAATTGATTTTTTATTTTATCTTAAAAATCAAACAATAAAATTTTTAAACCATAATAACATAATTTGAGTATGAATATTTTAACAAGCGAATATTAAGCAAAATATCTATATATGGCTTATATTTCATTTAACCATTCATAATTATAAGTATCAAGTAATCCATCAAATAAACAAAAATCTGTGTATTGGAATCTTAATTTTCCTTTTTATTTTCATTTTAATTTATTGAAAACAAATATGACGTTTAACAAAATGGTGCTCCACATCAAACCATGGGGGTGTCCCATTACTTCATATTTCTCTCATTATCTCACCTTTCATGGTATATGGAGTGACTACTCTATAGAGTCGACAAATTCTTTATGAAAGTTGTCAGTTAATATAAACCGAACAAACTCTATACAAACTTGATGGATAATCTACATATGTTAGTTTGTGAGGAATTTGAATTGTGAAGTGTTTATTATCGGCTACCACACCAATTAAATATCAAGATCCAACTATTCATAATTCTAAGTATTAAATGATGGTTTATAAATATTATTATATTTTGAGTAAATTGTTCAAACAAAAAATATAATGCTAAATATTTAAATTCCAATATAAAAAATATATTAACATATGAGTTCAAATATTAATATCCTTGTATTTTGAGTATCCAAATATTGGTATATCTTTCTTGGTATATTAAGATAATAGTTAAGAGTATAAATTGAAGCATTATAGAGCTACAAAGATAGTTATTAAATTGTTAGCACTGCATAAAAACATTCCTCCTATAGTAGTTGTTAATACAAATAAGAGAAACTTTGTAATAGCCATTTCTATACTACACAAGGCCATCTAATTAATCAATTAGTCCAATCCAAAGACCTTGTTGCCTATCCCTTGAGCAACCTTGTATAATTACCAAAATGCCCTTATGTACAAGAGTGAACCTAAAGTCAATCCAACTCTTGTAAACTGTGTCATCATGGTATATGAGCTTAGAGCAAGGACTATTGGGACCCACATGAGTTTTGGCTCCCTTATAATTCAATTATGAAGTTCATTTAACATTCCACTATAAAGAATCAATTGCACTTTAGTACCATATGTAAATAACAATAAGATGAAGCTCAAGTGCATAACCTATTATCAATTAAATGCAAATTCCAAATGAGTGGTGTCCATAATCTAACAAAATAGTGTTATCATCTATCAAGATTACTTTTCTAATCCTTGAGTTATAAATTTCACTTATTATGTGGTCAATTCATGACATATTCTAGTTCCAAGGAACATATGTCAAATTTTCACTAAAGGAAATGCTAGGGCCATAAACTTCTAGATCACATGTCCTATGGATTACCCAAAGGGACACATTATCTCAATCTTATGAGGATATCATGGTGCCTCTATTGGGAATACTTATTCCACTAGCCTCTATCAATAGTGACCCAATCCGTAGGGATATGTGACCACCTTAGGGTCTCACCATAGGTCAAAACCTCCTGTTGATTTTGGCACTAGCTCAATATCCTCTTAAGGTTGAGAGTCCATGTAGTATAGTAGTTTGGTGAATCATGACAATCGATAGTCTTGTATTATGAAGAACCATATGTACGTCTTGTCCAATATATAACCATACACACTAGTGCACTCACCATTGTAAACCTATCTTGACAATTAAGATAAGTCATCCCTCCAATTAGAAGGTAGTGTACTATAGTCTTTACTAGATTGCTCAAATCCATGAACTAAGTATAGACAACTTATTTACTTAGAAGGAACCTATGACTTGTATCATTTGTGCAACTCCTAATACATCTAAGTCATGTATAATTTAAGATATGGGTGTGAATGCTTAGATATTTAATTAATGCAAATAGGATAAAGGAAAACAAAGAAATAACATGAATAAATAAAATCAATGAATATATCTTAATCTGTTACATTATGCCGTGTTTTCTAAGGCTTAATCCTAACAATGACTACCCAATAGCCTTCTGTCATGAATCACCATAGGTTCTATACAATGTGTAACCATACACACTAGTGCACTCACTACGGGAACCTCATCCCTACAGCGGAAGCTAAACATTCCTCCAATTAGGATGTGGTGAACTATAACCTCAAATGAGTTGCCTAAGTCCATGAACCGGTTGTGAACCAATCATCTATGTACAAGGAACTCATGACTTGGATCTTCTATGCAATTCCTAATAGACCAAAGTCATGTAAAATACAAGAGATGCTAGGCCAAAATGCTCATAAAGTATAATGCGTTGAATAAAGATAGATAAAAGTGAAACTGTAATATCATTAAATAAATGACAAATTCCAAATCTATTACATCATGTCATGCTTTTAAAAGCTATATATATCGTAATAGTTTATACCTTAAAATTAGGAATTCTGACCATTTGAAAGCTTGCATGTGACTAGAGGGATAAATTGACACCTCAACAAGGGAGATTATGTACTTAAAAGCATGTTTCAATTGAGCACTTGAATTACACATTCTAACTTGTGTCCCTAAGTACACAATTCAAACAGTCACTCAAGGTGCACAATTCAGACCATGCTTCCAATGTGTACATTTGATGTTGCACTTTTTAAGTGTAGAATCTTACCTTCACCAAAGGTGTTCTAAAATATGACATGACTCAAAAATAACAAAAAGAAATGCATACCTTGTTTCTACTAAAGATATAGGTTTTAAGTAATATCGAAAGCTAAAGGACTCTACAAAATAAAATATTAGCTATATATATATATATATATATATATAGATAAAAAAAACAACAAAAACAAAAACAAAATCATCCTAACGACTATCACCAAAAGCTTTAATTTTGACAAAAATTTCAAGGTGGTTTGTGGATTGATGTGTTGGAGAAGGTAGACAACTAGGGGTTACCAATTTAGATCAGGTCTCCTGGTCATCATACTTTCCTAAAGACATCATCCTAGTAGCTATAATGCTTATAATGCTAGATTGAGTGACTTAGAAAAGGAAAAGAAATGGAGCAACAAAGATAAAACAAGTGTGGTTAAAAGAAACAAAAATGAATGGAGAACAGGTGAAATACAATTGTAGAGCTACAAAAACAACAAATGTATACCCTAAAATACCTTTAGCACCGTTAATGCAAAAAGTTCCCTGACAACGACACCAATTTTTTGGTTTCTACAAGGGTGTCTCTAGTTTAACAAAATCTGGAAATAAATTTGGCTATAAAGTTTTACAAGAAAAAAATTTTAAACCAAATTAATTGTTGAAACTTTTAACTCTTGAACCAATAAAATAAAATAAAAAACTTCATAGGAAACTTGTGCTTAAATGCACTAAAGGTATGAGCTTTATGGTATGAGTGTTGATTAGAAACTCGAGAAAAAAAATTGATTTTCAAACTATAGAGGAATAAGGATCCTAAAAACTAGAAAACTAAAAGACAATGAACTCCAGGGGCATAAATTTATAGAAACTTCTTTTCTCACGCTCATCCCACCAACAAGGCTCTCATTCGATGCTTACAACTTTAGGAACAAGCCATAGGTTTATACCAAAGGGGGTTCCAGTTAGCATGAGTATTAACCACCTGAACAGAAGATCAACTCGATCTAATTAATTCTTTTTGGGTTCTTGCAATTAGATGTTTTAAATGGATTCTTGCTCATATCAAAAGGCCAGTGTTTGGTTTATAAGACTAAAGGAGCTAAGGCCAAGGTTGCTTGACTTGTGGCCTTCACAACCACAATCCTTACTTCCCATAGATACTTTTTTTATCATCATAACTATGAACTTGAGTCATGGTTACTCCTTTTCTCTCCTTATAACCACTAATAGGAGTTATGATCCTTTCAACTCGGTGAACTATGCTAAGATATGGAGACCTTAGTCCCTTTCACTGATTGGAGCCAAAAACACAGAAAGAGAAAAACAAAAGAAAAACATAGAAATAGAAATGTAAAATAAACTGGGACCCCAAAATAAAAGAATATTTTCAAAACTTATCTTTGCTGCAACTTTTGCTACTTGTTATAGTCATAACCATCAATTTTTTTAGGAATAATATGCAAGATGTATGTGATAATTGATGAATGTATACTTTGATCATTTTTGCTATGCTATTTAGATACTAAGCATGCTAGGATTTATTTCTTTTATTATTTATTACTATAATTTTTATCTAACCTTCCATGTCTTGTGGAAGCACGTTATGAGTTATCTATGCTATTTAGGTACTCATCTTACCTTCGCATCTTAATTCCATAAATTATGTATTTTTTTTTATATATGATCATTATGTATTGCTTCGTATGTGATTGTCAACATGTTTAGCATATCTTTTTTATTATTTGTTTGACTTGTCATGTTTGATTAAGAGACTAGGGTAAAATGCATGATGTGTGTTTTATTTTTTAAACTAACCATTGATGTCTTGTGATAGTGCTTAAGTTGCAGTTTAGGTATGCAATACAATCCTTACTTTATGATTGTGTTTTGAATTATTATTTGGCATGCTAGTGATAATAGACTTTCAAAATCGCCTTAACCTATCTAGGTATTCATAATCGACTGATTAATTGTCATATTTCTCTCAACTTAACTAGTAAAGATCATTTTAGAGCTTAGAGGGATATGACATCTTTGCGATACCTTCCTAATAAGTAATCTGATCCCCGGACTTAAACTTTAGTTTTTTACAGACAACTTTTCCAAAAGTCAAGAGTCATTTTAGGGGTTTTGTTTCTACTTGATTTCCTCTTTTAAAAATAAATAAAAGTAAGTGGCAACTCTCCATTCTTTTTATAAAAATCGGTTCTTCAATTTAAAAAGCGAGTCTTGCTAGTCGAGTGGGAACACACGTAAAAATGCCAGTCCATAGTCCTATCTTAACATTCACATGATTACATTCTCTCCAACCAAATATTTCCATAACCTTTGTTTCTCATCTTTCATACTCATACCTTGTACTTCTTAGCTTTTCTTTATTCTCATCATCCTCCACAAATCTCAAACTTGATTGGGGTTAACTTTTTTACTTTGCCTATTTTTATATCCTCAAAGATCAACAAAGTCAATAGAGAACAAGCCACATTAGACAATCTTCAACATCAACCCCTAGGAATTATTTGCACTATCATCCATTGGATTGTGATCAAAATGAACAAATAAGAGGAAAATATTATTTTTTATAATTAATTAAAAACATTATCAAAGAGGATTGTATCCACATTATTGTAATACAAATAATTTTATTCATTTATTTTCTTATTTTTTATATATCTTTTTGTGAAAAATCCGAAAATTTTGTATATTACACATGTGAGATAGCCCAAATCATGGTTACGGGAAGAAACCATGGTAGAGATGCCGCTTGCAGCCTTGGGAAAAAACACGGGATATGATTCAGATTCTGCGTGAGCACGACAATTAGGATCATATTCTTCGCCACCTTCGCCACCCTTCATCGTGTTGTCTTTGTCAATCAAAAGAGGAGAATTAATTTAACATGGTGGGACATCATACTGTTCCCCGATATGAGCATGCTCTTTGTCTTTTTCTTTTAGTATAAAGCTTAACCTTGCAACTCACAAGTTACTTTTGCTGATCTTGCCAATCACATGTTGCCTATAAGAAGAAAGAAAAAACTCCTATACTAAGTAGAATTTTCAGCAAAATTAAAGAATAAAATTTGTAATTTGCCATTTTTTATTTTCTCTTGGCTTTTAATGATAGATTTCTTTTCAAAGAAGAATAATTTCTTCAGTAACATATAAGTTTTATGCGAACAGGTGATGTTTCTTTTAATAAAGCACTTTTCCTTCTTAAATATCTGTGGGTCGTTCCTCATTTCGGCTTATGAAAAGGGGACGAGAATGAACGACTAACTAAGATTCTTTGGAGAAGATATGCGGCCTTTTATATCTATATATATATATATATATATATATATATATATATATATATATATAACATCAAATCCGACATCTTAAATTAAGAGACGAACTTGGATTCTTAATTTCTCTCGGAAAGTGTACCACGACAAATATTAAATCTTTAGTGATCAACTAGATGACATTAATTATATTTTTTATATTATTAGAAGTAGGATTCATGTATCCCTTCAGGATAAAAAAACATGATCCATAAAATGAATTTATTAACTCACATAAACTTTTAAGGATCTAAAAGTAGGTTTTCGGTTTTAGTGCTATGCTTGATTTGAGGAAAGTGATTAGGAAAAATATAAAAAAAAAATAAAAGTCGTCTTCCTGAGCAAAGCTAGTTATTAGGAATTCTAGTGATTATGAAAAACATATTGAAAAGGAATTCTATTTTCTCTTCCCATTTTGCCCTTGCCGGTTGGTTGTACAGGAAGACCGACTTTTTCTTTTCGACTGGCTAAAAGCTAACAACGTCAGTCGCAAGAAACTAAGACAAAATCACCAAAGTGGGAGTCTTGATGCATTACGGGCAACAGAGTAAGCTAATGGAATCACATTTAATATTTAATCAAGGAAGGATCTTTAAGATGATCAATTATTTAGCAATGACTACATTGATGATTCCCAAGGTTTTATTTTTGTATCGTGGGGTCCATACTTGTTCTTATCCCATATCTTGAGCAAGGTATCACTTTTGGAGTAGCATGTCCTGAGAACAGAGGAGGGAGGATGGGCTAGCGGGAGTGGTATACATATATATATATATATATACATGTAGTCTATCTGTTTGATGGTATAGAGAGGAGTGGGTGACGTTCTTACTTGTTACTCATCATCAGGAGAGGAAGAATGGTGGAGTTCACTCTGACAAAACTGTTTGACGAGGTCCTGAAAGGGCACTGGGATAACGTTGTCGACATATACGAGCACATCAAAGGAGCTGCCCAACTCAAGATCAATAGTTCTGGGGACACAGCATTGCACAAAGCCGTCTCAGATGGCCGTGAACATATAGTTGAACAACTTGTTAAAGCGCTGCGTGCCGAGGTCAAGGATGCTCTAGAACTTACGAATAACCATGGCAACACTCCTCTCCATTTAGCTGCGGCCATGGGAAATATTCCTATGTGCAAATGCATGACTGGAGAGCATATAGATCTGCTGGACCAGCGCAATAATAATGGGCATACACCCCTCTTCTTGACCGTTCTCCATGGCAAACTGGACGCTTTCATTTTCCTCTGTGAAATCTGCAAACCAAATGGCATCGAGAGGTACTATCGAGGAGGAAAGTTTGGTGCAACGATTCTCCACACCGCCGTTAATGGAGAGCACTTTAGTAAGTATTTTAAATTTCAGGGCTCTTCATAGGAGGATAGCATGCATGCGTACACACACGCCCAAGTATCGGTGTCTCATGTCTTGCTTATATATATATATATATGTGTATGTACGTATATTTCAACACGTTGGATATTTAAATGATCAACATTAATCTTTGTTGTTGTGCTTCACAGAATTGGCATTTCATATAATGAACAATCATAAAGAGCTAATGAACTGGATGGACGAAAGAGGATCGACCCCTCTCCATCTTCTGGCCGATAAGCCTTCAGTATTCAGAAGTGGTGCTTACTTCGGCTGGCGGGAAAATATTATTTATTCTTGTAAGTAGAACTCTCTGCCAATCTCATTATTCATTTAGGCACATTACTAATAACCTTTCATATATAAAGCAGATGATTTCCTTGGTCCAGGCCTAGTGCATGCGCACAGGCATTCATATCAATTATATTTTCATATCTATTAAGGACACATAAGAAGCCCATGCATGTAGTATCTGCTTCAAGTCAGTACCTAACGCGCACTACTTTTCAAGGAAGGTCTTGCTGTGATGGATTGGATTCCAACCTGTAACTATTACACTATATTAACTACTGTACACATTAATAATATTATTACTTTTGCAAGGTATAACCGTCAAAGAGCTGCCAGATCTCATTCTTCCAGACGAGATCAACAACCAAACAGGTATATATCAACTTTCAAGTACCAGTATCCAGTATCTACCTAGCTACAAGATACAAAACACATAGCGTTTTCTGTATGTATTGGATATTCTTGTTGGCAGGCGTACATTATTAATATTATTATTTTGATATGGTAAAAATGTCAACAAGCTGCCAAATCCCAATATTCTTCCAGATCATATCAACAAACCAACAGGTATATATCAACTCTCCAGTGTCAGTATCCACCTACAAAATACATAGCACATAGCTTTTTCAGTATGTATTGAATATTCTTGTTGTCAGGTGCATGTGTAGTAGGCTTGCACAACACAAATATATATATATATATTCTCTTCAAATGCTCCTCTGTAGTTGCATGAATATTCAGCGAGGAATTAATGTACCCATGATGACCATGCACATTACATGCTATATACATATAAAAACTTCTGGGTTAAGTTTTGGGTTCATCAGTTGATTTCAAAGCTGCCAGCAGGCTCTATCATTATTAAATAAATATTTAAGCAACTCCAACTCCTCTAACCCCATTCGCTACTGCTTATCGACTTTTTCTTTGGTGCTCTTGACCTTCGTAGATCAGCCACTTAGTTAAACTAAAAATGGTGCAATGTGTCTTATCAATAAGCTGCACGCTTTCCACAAGCTACATTTATACTCCCTTTGAGAAATTTTGCGAACTTTGGTTTTCTGAGTTCGGGCACCCCAGCACATCATACACCAACCACATTCTATTCTAACCACCTAGTGCCAGAGGGCAGGCTGTCCAATTTTGAGCCATTAGTTTACTCATACTTCTGTTGTTCTAAGTATTTATATGATTCATTTGCTAGTTTGTCAGTACGTTCAACTGTTATGGCATTGATAGGTTCACAACTAAACAATTGCGATAATTGGATTTTTTTTTATAGGTCAACAATCAAGGAACACCGAATTTCCAAGCGATCGATGGTTTCCACCAACTTATAGAAAATGCTGCTACTTCTTGAATCTCATATATAGTGTTCTATTGGTTATCTTTGGATGGGGTAAGCAATGAAACTCCTACACAATTGTTTCCATCATAGCATGACATATGATTCAATCATCAAGCTTATATATAGAGGTACGTGGGCTACTAATACTACTGAGTGGCGTGGTGCTTCTTCTTCGTAATGATGCCTTTTATTCTTGTAGTTCTTTTTCTGTAGTGATAATAATGACAATTATAACTACTTTTAGCGTAGTCATAACATCTAATCAGAAAATTGCTATTAGTATGTAATCACATCTGCTAGCTTTGGGCAGGTCCATTATGAATAAAATATAATAATAAATAAAAAAATTAAATCTTTTAAATTACTTATGGATATGAATGCTGTGACCAGGCAAGCTGGTTTCTAATTCTAGAGCTAATGGAGAAAATGCAAAAAACTCTGGTCAAGTGGGGGATGCCGAGAACCCCAAAGAACTTGAAGATGAGAGTTTATGCATCCCATGCTTTCGGTTTTCTGGAGGTAATGGAGACAATGCAAAAAGACATGGCCAGACGGGATTGGCGGGGAACGCAAAAGAACTGCCTAAAGGTGAAAGCATATGTAGGAACCAGTTTTACTTTCTATATATACAAGTTGTAGTAATGTAAATAATGTAATACTATTGCCAAGTAGTAATATTATAAGCAGTAGTAGTACTAGTAGTGTAATGATGTAGTAATAGTATAATATAATGATATAATTGATAATATAACAGTAATTGTAATAATAACGATAAGGACAACAACTTTTACGGTTGTCTTATTGAAAAATTACATATCTGCATTTGACAGATAAGATATGAAATATCTAATCAGAAATTTGTTAAATTGCTGCATTAGGCCACTAGGCAGATTAATTGGTTTGCGGAAAAAAAAAAAAAAATCAATGCATATGGCTTCTCAAATTCCTGCACCCCCTTGGCATTGCTCGTACCATGTTTGGAATCTTTGGCCTTGTTTGGCTCAGACCATGTTTGGAATCTTAGGTCTTGTTTGGAAATTATTTTTTTAAAACGGCTTT
Source organism: Vitis vinifera (assembly GCF_030704535.1). Taxonomy (NCBI): domain Eukaryota; kingdom Viridiplantae; phylum Streptophyta; class Magnoliopsida; order Vitales; family Vitaceae; genus Vitis; species Vitis vinifera. Next base: position 10,947,457 of record NC_081815.1, on the reverse strand, counting down.
CTAATAAAAAATAAAAAAAATAGTTGTAGTTCTTAAAAAAATAAAAAATCAAAAATTAATTTCCTATTATTAAAAACAAAAAATAGTTTCTATTGTTAACCACAATTTTTGAGTGTTTTTGGAGAATATATTTTCATTATTTTTAAGGGTTATTATAAAACATAATTATATAAATATAAAAATTGATTAAAAGTAAATCAATATATGTAAAATTTATTTTTAAAATATATTTAAAAATATAGAAGATATGTTATAAAATATTTTAGGTTATAAATAGATTTTTATTCTATAAAATATAATAGAACAATTTTTAAAAATTATTTTCTAAAAAATTATTTTCTAAAAAATTATTTTAGAGAACTGTCTCCAAAAGCACTTCCTAAACAAAACTTTTGTCCCTTTATTTATTTTATGGACACGGATAAGCGGCATATCAAGAGCAGAGAATCCAAAAAGAGACAACATGAAGGTATGTAGGATCTAGTTTTACCTTATGTTCTTCCAGGACAAGTACTTTTTATCTATACACGGTATTTGGTTGGGCATGTGGTGATGCACAAGCTTGCATCTTATACCTTACGGTAATAAATAAATTAATTAAAAAAAAAAAAGTAACCAAAACCCTGTAGTTCAACCTGATAACATTCCAATTAGCTAGGATGATCAAATAACTTTAATTTAAACAGTTTATTTTGAATTTTGCTTGTCCATTGAGAAGTTTCTTATACCTATTTTCATATATATACATATACAGGTGAAGATCAACTAAAGTTCCCACCAAATTATCGCACAGGCATCGAGCTGATGAAGCTTGTATTTAAACTAATGCTGATTATCCTTGGATTGGGTATGACACCAAATTGCTATCACTATCTTTCCTTCTGCTATGATGTAAAGCAATATAGATTTAAATTGTGTTTGCCCGTTATGTGGTTCTAAAGGATACGAAGAAATACAGAAGATTAAGCACATGAAAGAGAAGCACGTATGGTCTGTTCAGATCCTCAAAAAAATGCTTGAAAGTACTAGAATTTATGGGTATGATGCTGGTGGAAGGTCCGGACCATCAACATCAACATCCGGTGAAGGGCATGCTTTAATGGAAAATTTCACAGAATTTCCACCAGTAGAAACTAACGGAAAGGCCAAAGATGCCGATGATAAACACGGTATGTCTCTCCTTGAGATGATAGTATTAAGTCTGGGTACCTTCAAAATGACGTAAAAAGTTGAAACAAATGATAGGGCTATTATTATTATTACCATTACTTTTACTCCAAACAGCTTTTTCATATAATGCACTGATATATGGAGGGTGGTGGGGTGGAGTCTCTAGCTTTTATAGTAGATGTGAACTCGTCAGCTGTACACATGATGAGTAGTGGCATCATAGATAAGTATCCTGTACGAGCTTAACATAATTTTTCCATCTTATGCAACATTTGTGTCAAATTGCCACAGAATAAGTGGAAACTGATAATCTAACGTCTATTTTGACGATAGAAATGATTTTATTTTGGCTTTACTCATGGCTCACGCTAGACCTTTTCTCTATTAGCTTAGGAATTGTCTATTGTGGTATATATTGGCAGAGCCGGGACTGGATAGAAGTGAGACACCAATACTAACCGCAGCAAGAACTGGTATCAAAGAAATTGTGGAGCTCATCCTCAAGCATTTTCCAGTTGCCATTCATGACATGAACTCACAGAAGAAGAACATAGTGCTGTTGGCAGCGGAGAATAGACAACCCCATTTGATTGATCTCTTAATACAGAAAAATTCCAGTGAAAGTGTATTTCACACGGTGGATATTAAAGGAAACAGTGCGTTGCACCTTGCTGCAAATTACGATCCGTCTCTGAATCCTTGGACTCTTCCAGGTGCTGCATTGCAAATGCAATGGGAAATAAAGTGGTATGAGGTACGAGAACGCAACATTTTTATATATGGTTTTCATTTTTTTTTTTATTCTCTACGGTTAATTTACTTTTCATCATGCTTGTGGCTCCAATTGTCATTGCACAATACAAATGAAGTACGAGGCTTTAATTTTCCTTTTTCTTTTTTCTACCAAGATACACAATGATAGAGATCCTGGTAAATAGATTATAAATAAATATCTCCTACACTTATGCGCAAGTCGAAACAGACAGAGAGAGCCTGCTTCAGTGCGTTAGGAATAGCGAAATCCGGTACATTCCGTTTTGTTTCCCATCCCAGTCTTTCGCAACACTTCAGGTTTAAAATTGTGTATTTTGTTTCACGCTTGCAGTATGTCAAAAGTTCCGTGGGACCAGACTTCCTCATGTTGTACAATAACGATGGAAAGACCGCAAAGGAGATCTTCACAACCACACATAAAGACCTCGTAAAAGAAGGTGGAAAATGGCTACTTAAGACCTCGGATTCATGCTCGGTTGTAGCAGCGCTTATTGCAACCGTCGCCTTCGCAACCTCAGCCACTATTCCAGGAAGCACCGAACAAGGGAAACCAGTTCTTGGAAAGGAACTAGCATTCCAAGTGTTTGCAATTTCATCATTAGTTTCTCTTTGCTTCTCGGTCACTTCCTTGGTAATGTTTCTAGCAATTCTCACATCTAGATACCAAGAGAATGAATTTAGGATAACCTTGCATACGAGGCTTCTGTGGGGTTTATCGTTTCTGCTGATTTCCATAGCAGCCGGATTGGTCTCTTTTTGCGCAGGCCACTTCTTCATTCTGAATGATCACTTGAAATCTGTGGCAGTTCCAATATATGCAGTCACCTGCATCCCAGCAACACTTTTTGCCCTGGCCCACTTGCCTTTATACTTTGATCTCCTACGTGCCATTTTTACCAAAGTCCCACTGGTTTTGTATAACGGAAGGTTTGCTACGGACACAACTTAAAATTGATTAAAGATGTTTCTAAAAGTTAGAAATTTATTCAGTTTTTAAAAGTTAATTCGAATTTTGAGTAGTTGATTTAGTTTTTATATTTAAGGAGTTTAGTCATGTTTCTATATTTTTATTGTTTGGAGTTTCTATCTTGTTACATGAAAGTATTTATAGATAATAGATTATATAATATTTGAATAAGATTAGTGGAAGACAATAAATATTTTTAATTCTTCTCAATTATTTGTATTTCATTATAAACCATTGTAAGGGTAAAAACATAAAAAGAAAGTATAAATTGATACATAAGATAGAATAGAGATATGATGTTACTTTGGAGAAGACACTTTCTATAGAGAAACTGTCGGATCCCTTTATCAAGGCTTTACTTAGCAGTCTTTGATGGATATATATAGAAAAAACGTAGTGTTGGGAACCCTCGATTACTCTGTTCTTAAATCCTAGATCAATAGGGTGCATCCAATGCTATCCCTTTAGATCTAAGCACAATGAAAACATGGTATTAAAACCCAGAATCTAATTTTGAAGTTGACTCAACACTTCACTAATAACATAACATAAAAGTCTACAACAATGCAACATAAAAGCCATCAACATCTCATAAGCTTGCAGCATCTCAAATGCCTACAACATCCTATAAGCATTTTTCCAATGTCATTAAACTTGCATAATCATCACCCAAAATGCTAACAAGGCAAAAATCATATTGCAAAATTTGAATTTTCGAGTGTTGTCCAAAAAAAGGCATATCAACCTAGAACAAGCAAAATCCCATAATAGTGGACTAAAAACTGGGCAAACACCATAACAACCAGATATAAAGAGGGTCATGCCTTTTGCCCTTATTGTCAGAAAGCTCCACCTTGTTTATATCAAAGCTCTTGACACAAAGAAACATCAACCTCACACTAGCGGGTGAGCTAAGAAAATTTGCATCACCATTTGATGCACTTAACTACTAGCTGAAGCAACTTCCAAGTCACTCCAATCATGGTGCCAACCTTGACCTAATCCTCAAACATGGTAAGTTGATCATTAGCAAAGCCCTAACACTTACAAGTAAGGAAAAAGATAGTAAAGTCTAATTAACAAACGTCAAATCTATCGCAAGCTCACATCAAATATTGAAGGAATTTTATAATCCTTCAAAATCCTGACCACATCATGGAAAGATCTAAAAAAAAGTTGCATCATCACTAGCTAAGCCTTTGATAGCTACATCGTGTACTTCCCAAACAATTCAACTACAATGCATGGAACCACCACAACATTAACTTAATTCTTTTGGCATCTCCAATTAGATCCATGCTTACCATCAAAGTGAAGAAAAAGATAACCAAGTACAAACCAAAAAATCTTAAAAAGTTCAATGACAAGAGACCACTTCAGAGATAAGATCTGAATAAGCATAAGAAGCAATTACTTTAGGAAGTAGAAACCTAATATGTCATTATTACTAAGTGCAAAAGCACTACTCCTTTCGCCATCATTGGCACACAACCTGGAGTAGCTAAAAGGCCCTGAACTCTTTTAATGAAAAAGAAACCAGGGATGGGGGGCATTGGAGCTACAAAAAATAAGAGCACTAGGAGAGTAGTTTACTTAAAAACCTAAGGGTTCACAAACTCACCACACCCAAAAATAAGGACCATAAAAAAGGACAACGTCCTCGTAAGTTGACTCGATCGATCAACTTGTGCCTAAAAAGATGAGACTAACTACTTTTGTCCTCATACACCTAAAAGTCAACAAAGTTTGTGACAATCTATAGAAAAATTCTATCCCTTCACAAGATTTACTTGCATCTACACTAGAAGAATGCCTATAAAAGAAGCTATAGGCAACAAGAGGAGAGATCTTTCCCCTTCGAAAAAACCTTCTTTGTATTAAAAAAAGAAGAATAAGAATTTTAAATTATTCATGAAGATCTTTGAGAATTTTTAAAATCACATTTAATATTTAATCAAGGAATGATCTTTAAGATAATCAAGCAATGACTAAATTGATGATTCCTATGTGTTTATTTTTGTATCATGGGGTCCATACTTGTTCTTTTCCCAAATATTGAGCAAGGTATCATTTTTAGAGTACCATTCTAGAGTCTTTCCTTTTTGCTCTCTTTTTTCCTTTTGCCGTTGTTGATAGGTTGTATAGGTCCTATAGGAATACTAGACTTTTTCCTTTTGACTAGGCTGAGTCTTGGGAAACTAAAACAAAATTACAAAAGTGGAAGTCTTGATGCATTGCGGGCAACAGAGTGAGCTAATGGGATCACATTTAATATTTAATCAAGGAGTGATCTTTACGATGATTAATTATTTAGTAATGACTAAATTAATGATTCCCATGTTTTTATTTTTGTATCGTGGGGTCCATACTTATTCTTATCCCAAATCTTGAGCAATGTATTACTTTTGGCATAGCATGTCTAGAGAACAGTGGATGGGGGATTGGCTAGTGAGAGTAGTATACATATATATGTTAGGAACCCTGGATTACTTTGTTCCCATACCCTAGATCTCGTAGGGTGAATGTATCTATTCCTAGGGCTCTCTAGATCTGACGAAACGAAAAATAATGGCTTCAAAAACCATTGTAGAATAAAGATCTAGAGATTTGAAACTCATACATGTGATCTGGATGTTCCGAGATCAAAATCCATTCATTGAAGAACATGCTTGGAAAAATTGGAGTCTTTCTCTTCATGCTACTGCCCACATGCGCATCCTGTGCGATTCTTGTGCATGCGATCTGTATGTGTCCCATGTGATTCCCGTGCACGTCCCATGCGGTTCTTGTGCACATGGTCTATGCGGGTCTTGTGCGCTATAGCCTTACATCTAAGGAGGTCTAGTACACTTAAGATCTTCCACTCAATGACTCAAACCACCATCTTGCCACTCCAAAGTGTGGGCATTGGAAGAGAGGAGGCTATGACGCTTTATTTCTTTCTTTCTCTCTTTCTCTAAAGGTGGAAGACAACTCTCACCAAAAGTCATTAGGAAGCCCTAACCCTTAAAGGGGTATTTATGGGATTGCCCATTGAGCTTAAGTGACTTAAGCCCATCAAGGCTTAGGTAACTTAAGCTAGCCCAAAATGGGTCCTAATTGATTAATTAACCACATAGGGTCATCTAATTAATCAATTAGCCTAATCCAGAGACCTTATGAAAGCTTTCGTAATTATCAAAATGCCCTTATACACAAAAATGAACTTAAAGCCAATCCAACCCTTATAAACCGTGTCATAATGATATATAAGCTCATAATGGGGACCATTAAGACCCATAGGTGTAGTGGTTGATTACTACTCAAAAAGTGCTATTTGATAGCCTATAATTAATCCTTTTAAACACTTTTGAGTAGTAGTTTAGGCCTTTTAACTCAATTGGCATGTTAAGGATCCTTTAAAGCAATTTTGATCACTTTGTGTAAGTTTTGGTGTTTTTGTTAGTATTTTGATCACCAAAGCAAGTCAAGGCTGAGGAGAGCTATGAGGAATCTTGGTCAAAGCTTAGAAGTCATTTGCCAAGAGTGAATCCGGATTGCAAGGAGAAAAAACAAAGAGAATCTGCCATGAAGCCTATTCTTGATGACAGTTGTAGCAGCCACTTTTGGAGCACTTTCTGAAGTCCAAATGATGCATGCTACATACCATTTCAAAGCTCAGGAAGTCAACAATCCAATGCTTCAAACAGTGTGCAATTCGGAGTTGAAACGAAGAAGTTGCAACCATTACAAGCCAATCACTCTGAGCTAAAGGAAGCATTTTGCAAAGTGTTGCGAAATCACCCTTTTGTTGCGAAGTGATTTCGCAGCATTTTTGTACAGGAAGGTGTTTCTCCTTCTGACGATGCACGAACCATGCCGCAAGAAGGGAGCTGGGAACCTCAAGGTGGAAGCCAACTTCGCAGCCATGTGAAGATAGCTTGGTGTTGCGAAAATATTTCGCAACCCTCTTGAGTGTCTGCGAAATTTCGCAGACACCATTTTTCTCCTGCGAAATGGTTCCTGAAGCCTCCCGAAGTTTGCTACCGACATTGGGAGATATTTTCCATTAGATTTTTGTTGTCTAAATCCCAAAATACTCCTTGTAAACCACCAATTACATGATTCCTTAGTTTTTAAGTTAGTAAAAAGACTAAATATCTTTGTAACAATTAGTTTTATATTATGTTCATATATATACCTCTCGGGAGCCTGTTCTCGAGGAGGAGTTCCTTCTGAAAACGTTTGGGTAAGCAAGTAAAGTCTATTTTCTTTCTACTGCCTTACCTTCTCACTTTGTATTTTCATTTTATTTCTAAGTTATGAATTCTCTGAGGAGTTTTCCCCAGAGAATGAGTAACTAAACCTCTAATTCCTTGGAGCTAAGGTTTCCGGGGAAGGTTCCAAGTGCAAGAATGCAAAGCTCTTTGGTTTTAGCTATTAATGAAGAGGAAGTGAAATCCTTTAGTGATTTCTATGTTTTTAGTTAACTTAAAACACCTTAGAGTCACCTGGGCCAACACTTGGTAAGGCAAGTGATTTCCAACCATGGAAATGCACTAGTTTACCCCTTGCGAGCCTCTGGTAGGTGACTTCAAGGTAGGATTTTCTAGAATAGCCAACACTTGGTAAGCTTTTGGACTCCTAGGAGACATCCATTAGTTATCTCTTGCGAGCTTTTGACGGGTAATCCAAGGTTAAAGATCACCTTGAATGGTTAAGGCTTAGTGAGAGGCTTAAACCATTGCAAAGTGCATCAGTGAGAGAATTAAAGTGAAATCTAATTGAAGGAGTCTCTGTACATCACCGGTTAGAGAATTGACTATATGTTGAATCTCTAATGCGAGGAAATGAACCATCTGAGCAGAGCCGTGTCTTTTGCATGAGGAACCACCCTAGTGAACCTAAATCTCCAAGGAATGCTTTTCTTCCTAAATTATTCCAAACTTCTGTTATGTTAGTTAGTTTAAGTCTAAACCTTTACCAATCAAAGTTTGTGTTTTACTTCTTAAGCTAACCTTGAAATGAAACAAGGCCAATTCACTTGGAATTGGTATCATTGATTGCTTGTTAATCATTCCCAGTGAACGACCCTAGAGCCACTATACTATAGTAGCTTTTTCTTTGCTACCCTAGTGTATGGTGTTATAGGTAATAAATTTTGTTGATTACTCCCTCAATCAAGGAGCACTAGCTGGCCACAAATCAGCTGAGACACCAATTGGGCACGAATCAGTGGCTCCCCCATAATCCAATTCTAAAGTTGATTCAACATTCCACTGAAGAGAATCAATACCCTATGTAAATAACGACACAAAGTTCAAGTCCATGACCTACTATTCATTGTATGCAAACTTCTCATGAACTGTTGTCCATAATCTAACAAAGTAATGTTATCACCTATGAAGATATTTCTCCAATCCTTGAGTTATAGATCCCACTTATTATGTGATCAACTGACATACCCTAGCTCCAAGGATAATATGTCAAATCTACTGAAGGAATTACTATGGCCACAGATTTCATGATCACATGTCCTTTAGATCACTCACAAGGACACACTATCTCAATCCCATGAGATATCATAGTGTCTCTATTGAGAATACCTATTGCCACCAACCTCCATCAATAGTGACTCAATTCATAGGGCTATATGACCACTTTAGGGTCTCACCCATAGGTCAAAGCCTCCTATTGATTTTGGCATAGGCTCAATATCCTCTCAAGGTTGAGAATCCATGCAATATAGTAGCTTAGTGAATCATGACAATTGATAGCCTTGCATCATGATTTACCGTAGGTCATGTCCAATATGCATCACCTATACTAGTGCACTCACCATGGGAAACCCATCCCGACGGCTAAGATAAACCATCCCTCCAATTAAGAAGTAGTGCACTATAGTCTTTATTAGATTGTCCAAATCTGTGAATCGACTGTAGACAACTTATCTACTTATAAGGAACCTATGACTTGTATCTTCTATGCAACTTCTAATACACACAAGTCATGAACAATGTAAGAGACATGAGCTAAATGCTCAAATCAATGTCAATACACCAAATGGATACCAAGGAGATAGTTAAGTCTAACTTTGTTACGTTATGTCTTGCTTTTAGGGGCTCAATGATTCGTTCCCAATTGGTATCTCAGCTGATTCATGTCCTCTCAATGGTCCCTGACAGTGGTGCCATTTGATTTGTGTCCAGTTAGTGTTCCTTGATTGTGGTCCTCAGAAGGGAGTAATCAACAAAATTTATAACCTATTACACCATGTACTAGGATAACCTTAGCTAGCATAGCATAGTGGCTCTAGGGTCGTTCACTATGATGGGTTTTCACCTCACAATTGATATTAATTCAAAGTTGAATTGGTGCCTTTTCATTTCAAGGTTAGCTTTAAAAGAAAACATAATCTTTGGTGGAAAAAGGATTGGTTTTAAGCTAACCAAAAATAGTAACTGATTTTAATTACAAAGAAAAGTGTTTTTTGGAGTTTTAGATCACTAAGCTCAGATTCCTTGTACAAAAAGGGAGTTCTGGTCACTTGTTTCTTTTCCTCGCATTAGAGAATTAACATATAGTTAATTCTCTAATCGGTGTGGTACAGATGTTTCCCCTTAATGGGTTCAAACACTAATTCCCTCTCACTGATGCATCTTGCAATGGCTTGTGCCTCTCACTTAGCATTTGTCATTCAAGGTGATCTTTAACCTTGGATTAAACGTCTAAAGCTCACAAGAGATAACTAATGGATGTCTTCTTAGAGTCCAAAAGCTTACCAAGTGTTGGCTATTCTAGAAAATCCTACCTTTAAACTACCTCCCAAAGGCTCGCAAGAGATAAACTAGTGCATCTCAATGAATGGAGATCACTTGCCTCAGCAAGTGTTGGCCTAGGTGATTTAAAGGCGTTTTAAGTTAACTAAAAAGATAAAAACCATTAACGGGTTACACTTTCTCTTCATTAAACACTAAAACAACAAAACTTCCAATTTATGCATGTGGAAACTTACCCGGCTTTCTTCACTCCAAGAGACAAAGAGCCTAGCTGCTCATCCTCTGAGAAAACATCCTCAGAGTTTGATTGGCTAGAAATAAAAAGTAAATAATATACAATACAATCAAAACAAGAAGGTAAGGTAGAGCAAAGGCTCTGTATTTTACTTCCTTGCAAAACTGTATAAAGGATGCGTCTGAGAGCAAGCTCCCGACTCCATTATTTTGTAAAGAAAATTACAAACTATATATAAGAGGTTATTCACCCTTTGTTCTTACTTAAAGACTAAGGAATCCTATGATAAGTGGGTTACAAGGAGAGTTTGGGGATTTAGACATCAGATATCTAAAGCAAATATCTCAAAATGTCGGTCGCAAATATAAGGAAGCTTCAGGAGAAATTCCGTTGCAAGAGGGTTGCGAAATCTCGCAGCAAAAAGGACACCATTTCGTAGCCAAAGGCTGATTTTGCAGCCGTTCGAAATTTGCCTTCAGCTTGGAATGATCGGCTTCCAATGGCTGTAACTCCTTCATTTCAACTCCGAATCGCGCACCGTTTGAAGCATTGGATTTCTAACTTCCTGAGATTTGAAACGACATATAGTATGCATAAATTGAACTCAAGGAAGTGCTCCAAAAGTGGCTGACAGTGACTGTCATCTAAAATGCTTCATGTTAGATTTCTCTTTGCTTCCCCTCCTTGCATTCTAGATTTGCTTATGGCATAGGACTTTAAAGCTTCAATACTTTGGTTCTTTATGTTCCTGAGCTTTCCATTGCTTTGCCATGGATTCCAAAGAACTCTCCTCAATCTCGGATTGCTTTGGTGATCAAATTACTAACAAAAACACCAAAACTTACACACTTTGATTAGAAACGATTGCAAAGGTCCTTAATATGTTAATTGGGTTAAAAAGTAATAACTACTACTCAAAAGTATTTAAAAGAGTTAATTACAAGCTATAAAAAAGCACTTTTTGAGTAGTAATCACTCAATCCCTACATACTCTTACTAGCCTCAAAAGCAAACTGGGAACAACAAAAAGATTCTACTTCACAGTCATATCACCTCCCTATAATATAACCTTCTTGTACTATCGCACAATAAGGTAACACTTTCTCTTTACGTGTTTCATCTTCTAGTGGTACTTCAGTTTTTTAGACTATGCACTGTCTCATTGTTATCAAATAATAGTATCTTAGACGATATAGCCAAGAGAACTACCCATAAGCCAAAAGGTTTCTTTTGTTACTATATAAGTAACAAAAACCGCTTAGAGTGTACACATACTTAGAAGTATACCTGCGAGAGTCCTTATCAAATTAAAAGTCCAATTTCCCAATACGAAAAGAGTACCAACTCATCACAAAGACTCACAAATATTTGACATCGACCCAAAGCTCTAATTAGGAAATAGACTAATATCTACTCATTATTCCTACAACAAAGCAAATATTTGATCTAGCACATAGCATCACATACTTAAAACTATCCCTTGCAAAGGCATAAGATACCGTCTTAGTGCGATCTCTCTCCATAAATATCCAAGGACAGTGATCTTAAGAAAGACAACTCCAAATCTAAAGAGTAACAAACCCTTTTTAGAGTTTTTCATCATGTACTTGACCAAATGCTCATCTATATAGGTGACATGGTGCAATTTTCCTATTTTTACATTCCTAAAGGACCTTAACCCCAAGAAAATATTACGTCTTCCTTTAGATTTTCATCTAGAATTGATTAGACTACCAGATCTTGACTAAGACAGTATCTCTACCTCATATCCAATGAGTAGATTGCCATCTACCTGCAAGATCTTAGAGCATCACCACACTTTCCTTTGCCTTCTTGTACACACAAGGCCCTTGCTATGAAAATGTTTGGTTGTTAGATATGAGTAAACTAATGGTTTTGAGTATGACCACTGTTGAAAAGGATTTCCATAGTTGAAAGAAAGTTTCAAACTATAACCTTTAGCTACAATCTTAGCTACATAAAACTCAAGCTTTACATCTACTCTTGTTTTCCTCTTGTAGACCAACTTACAACCATATCCCTTTAGGTGCTTCTATAGGAACCCAAAGTATGTTACAATACAAAGATTCTAACTACTTCTTCATAGCTCCTTGCCTTAAGTGAGCATAAACACTACTTACCACTTCATCATAATCTGCGGGATATAAACCTCCCACTATGATGAGGCATTGGTGTACTAGAAATCATAGGAATGGTGTGCCTTTAACCCTCTAGATCCATAGTATCTTATGCAATGTGGGACTATTTTCTAATATATCATTCAATCTATATCACTGTTTACCTTATTCCTAATCATATAGTCTTTATAAATAAATAAATAAATCTGACATTTGTGTCAACCAATATCTTCTAATGGCCTTGACTATAAAGATAATAACCTAAAAATCCTTTTAGATATCCTATAAATTGATATACCTCATAAGAAAGAAATGTATTACACAGTCTATAAGACATATCTCCAAAAGAATATGGAAAAAGATGAGAAACCTATCCACGATCCCACTGTCTTTCCAAGTTTGATATCTTTTTTTCACCTCTCCATTTTGCAATAGAGACCTTGGTGCACATAATTGGGAACTAATCCCGTACTCCAACGGAAATAATCAAACTTACTAGACATATCACCTTGATTTAATCAAAGTGACTTGGTATGTACACCCAATAGGTTATCCAATTCCCTCTTAAATACAATGAAAGAATCCAAGGCATAGGATTTCTTATGTACATATCCAAACCTAGAGTAATCATCACTAAAAGTGATGAAATACCCATACTCTCCTTATGCATGGACACTAAAAGTTTCATACATGTTAGTATGCACTAACTCCAAACATTCCTTGGCTTTAGTCCTCTTGGTCATTTTACCATCTATATAAGATTGGCAAACTAGAAGATCTTCTAAAATCAAAGAGTCCACACTTTACCAGTCTTTGGATCCTATTTAGATTAATATGACCTAGGTCTATATTCCAAATGTTTAAATAGTGCTAGGTTTAATCTAAAGATTTGACTATTCTCATCACTTGGCAAAGTGATAATGAAAAACATATAAAAGAAGAATATATTACCTCTAACTAACCTACATAACTAACATTGAATTTGAAGCCAAGATAAGTATAATCCCATCATTTAACTTTCTCATTTATTGAATATCCTATAAGATCTTATAGGCAGTATAGCCTTGGAATCATTCCACCATACATGGTGAAATCCACCACTAAATATTCAACAATGAGAAAATGATGCATACTTTCCCTTTTCCTTTAAGTAAACTAGGAATTCCTTTTCTAGTATCCTAAAAGGTCACAAAGGAATCACTTGCCCCTGAGCTTGCTCTCTTATTCCTTCTCTTGAACTTTCCTTATTTGGTGTTGTTGTTCTTCTTCTTGATAAAAGAACATTTTACTTTTATATGAACACCCTGTAATCTTTGAGAATCTTCTTAGCCATCTCAAAGGAAAATGGCAAGGTTTTTAAGATCATATGAATGTGTTCATAATAGTCCTAAGTGTAGCTTGTCAAAACTAACCTACCCTTATCACCAAATAACCATTCCAAACTAGAAAGAGAATATCAAAGTCTCTTGTAATAGAAATGTGTTGCTATTGCAACACATTATCCAAAGATCCAAGTATTAGACACTTGGTCTTTTGATCCGTCTAATACCACCTTGATATATCGCTCTTTCCTTTTGCTATGTTAGTTCATAAAGAATATCTAGCTCTACTTAAACTAGCTTTATGCAATTAGTTACTATATCTAGAATAAATTAAGTCCAAATGATTAGTTAGGCTTGCTCAAAAGCGAGAAAGAGAGTGATTATAAATAACTAACATGATATTTTTAACAAAGAATATAACCAAACATATGACATAATTGAGCATTCAAGGCAATTGGTAATTAATTTAGCAAAAATGTAGCGCTCTCAAACTACATGTTCTTTTGCAAGGTATCCTAGTATCATAAGAATCAAGCCTATGTGGGGTAGGTCATGACCTTATAACTAGTTAGAGACCCTCTCAGATTGATCTCTTTGCCTTAACCATTTATTTGGCCCATGAACTATGCAAGTGGGACCAAGTGGGGCAATTCTACCACTTCATATCCAATGTCAAGTGTATAACCATTGTCCTTATACCATCAATGTCACCAAGTAAAGAACCCTACCATGGGGGTGGTCGCTCCCACTATAGACATATTTAGTCTCATCCATGTGGAGAGTTTATATCTCTTGATTCTTAGGGCTAACCCACCGTCAGGGCGGTGATGAACCCAAATCAAGATGGGCTCGAAAATGAAGGTTATGGGCTTGCCTAAGGCCCTCTCTCACTTAATCTTTTGAGATGTATAAGAGCATTTTAAAACCATAATATTTAAGAGGTGTGTTCATAGAAACTATGGTCATAGTAGTTCCTTAAGTGGAACTTGACATAGGCTCTTTGAGAGCTAAGACATGTTAGTTGAACACACAATAGAAAGATTTGTAACTCAAGGATAATAGAGGTAGTCTTGAAAGGTTAATAGCTTTCACCTTGTTAGACTACAAATATCAATCCATAGGAATAATGAACATAATGGATGGTAGGTCACAAACCTGAGCACATAGTGTCTCGTTGTTATTTACATAGGATACTTGAGTTCAATTAATTTTCTATAGTAGGATGTTGAATCAACTTTAGAATTGGATTTTGAGGGAGCCAGTACTCTTATGGGCCCCAGTGGTCCCTGCTTTAAACTCATATACTTTGTTGGCATAGGTTATGAGGGTTGGATTGGCTTTAGGTTCACTTTTGTGCATAAAGGCATTTTGATAATTACGTAAGGTTGCATAAGAATAAGTAAACAAGGTCTCTAGATTTAACTAATTGATTATTTAGTAGGTCATATTGGGTTAATTAATCAATTAAGACCTAATTTGGGTTAGATTAAGTGACCCAAGTCCATGTGGGCTCAAGTCACTTAAGCCTAGTTAAGAATCCTATAAATACCTCTTAGGGGTTAAAGTGTCTATCACTTTTTGTTTTCCATTATCCAGAAAAGAAGAGAGTCATAACCTCCACCCTTCTTTCCTTCTAACCATAAGTGTGCTAAAAACAAGGTTGAGTCATTGAGTGGAAGATCGTAGATTTACAAGACTTTCAAAAACTTCAAGGTTGTCTTCAACACTTGGTATTTAAGGTTTGGGAGCATTCAAACCTAAAGGTTAGTACTTTAACACTAAAAAAATCATTTTTTTTAAACATTGATATTGTTTCCATTGCTTAGATCTGAGATGCCAACAAAGCATATGTCAAATTCTAGTTAAATAATTACTAAAACCATAGATATCTCGATCACATGTCCTTATGATCACCTAAGGGGACACATTTTCTTAAAACCATGAGATATCATGGTGCTTATATTGAGAATACTTATTGCCACCTGCATTAATCAATAGTGATCCAATCCATAAGGAATATAGGACCCCCATAAGGCCTCATCCTTACCTCAAAGCCACTAAAGACCTCAAAACTAGCTCAACATTCTCTTAAGGTTGAGAGCACATGCAACATACTAGCTTCCTGAATCATGATTATCTGATGGTCAATGCCATGCTGCGTTGTAGGTCTTTGATTACTACTCAAAAAGTGCTATTTTCTAGTTTGTAATTAACTCTTTTAAACACTTTGAGTAGTAGTTATTACCTTTTAACTCAATTTATATGTTAAGGACCCTTGCAAGCATTTCCAATCAAATTGTGGCAAGTTGTGGTGTTTTTGATAGCTTTTTGATCACCAAAGCAATCCAAGATTGAGGGAGAGCTCTATATAGTCCATGGTAAAGCAAATGGAAGCTTATTTACATGAAGAATCCAAGCTTTGGAGCTTCGTAGTCCTTTGCCAAAGTCAATCAAGAATGCAAGGAGGAAAAGCAGAGAGAGGAATCTAACATGAAGAAATTCAAGAGGAGAGCAGCTGCAGGACACATTTCGAGCACTTCCTGGAGTCCATTTTATACATACTATATATCATTTCGAAGCTTGGGAAGTCAGGAGTCCAACACTTGAAACGGTGTGCAAATCGAAACTGAAATAAAGAAGTTATGGTCATTGGAAGACAACTGCACCAAGTTGAAAGACAATTTCGCAAGTTGCGAAATCACAAATTCAACTTGCGAAATCAAAGTTCAACTTGCGAAATGGACAATTTCAACTTGTAAAATTTTTGCAAGTCATGTTTCAACTTGCAAATCCACTTGTGCAATCCCAGATATTTGCGACCGACTCTGTTAGATTTTTTCTTCAGATATTTTTTTGTTTAAATCCCTATTTTCTCCTTGTAATCCACCAATCATAGGATTCCTTAGTTAGGAAGTAAGAAGGAAGGGTGAATAGCCTTTCTATATAATCTATTGTAATTTTATTTTAAAAGATCTCTCAAGAATTTTTCTCGGAGACCAACTTTGTATAGTTTTCAAGAAAGTAATACACAAAGCTTTGCTCTGCCTTAACTACTCATTTTGATTGTATTTTTCTCACTAGCCAAACAAACTCTGAGGATGTTTTCCCAAAGGATGAGAGGCTAGGCTTTTTGTTTCTTGGAGTGAAGAAAGCTGGGTAAGGTTCCAAATGCAAAAAAATGGAAGTTTTGTTGTTTCAGTTTTTAATGAAGAGAAAGTGTGAACCATTAATGGTTTTTATCTTTTTAGTTAACTTAAAATTCCTTAAAATCACCTGGGCTAACACTTGGTAAGGCAAGTGGTCTCCGTCCATTGAGATACACTAGTTTATCTCTTGCGAGCCTTTGGGAGGTGGTTTAGAGGTAGGATTTTCTAGAATAGCCAATACTTGGTAAGCTTTTGGACTCCAAGGAGACATCCATTAGTAATCTCTTGCGAGCTTTTGACGAGTAATCCAAGGTTAAGGATCACCTTGAATGGCCAATACTAGGTGAGAGGTATGAACCATTGCAAGATGATTCAGTGACAAGGAATTAGTGTCTGAATCCATTAAGGGGAAGCATCTGTACCACACCGGTTCGGGAAATAAATATATGTTAAATCTCTAATGCGAGGAAAAGATTCAAGTGACCGTAACTCCCTTTTTGTATAAGGAACCTGAGTCCAGTGATCTAAAAACTCCTAGAAGAATTTTTCTTTGTAAGTAATTTTCGTTACTTTATTATTGGTTTCACTTAAAAACCAACCTTTTAAAACACCTTTATGTTTTCTTTTAAAGCTAACCTTGAAAAGAAAAAACACCAATTCAATTTTTGAACTAATATCAGTTGTAATTTGAAAACCCATCCCAGTGAACGATCCTAGAGCCACTATACTATGCTAGCTAATGCTACCCTAGTACATGGTGAAATAGGTTTATAAATTTTGTTGATTACTCCCGTCTGAGTACCGAAATCAAGGCACACCAGTTGACTGAACATCAATCAACAAGACATACACTAGCTGGGCACAAATCAGTCTTATCCAATGTTTAACCATACAGACTAGTGAATTCACTATGGAAACCCTATCTTGATTACCAATATGAGTCATCCCTCCACTTAGGAGGTAGTGCACTATAGTCTTAAATGGATTGCCTAAGTTTATGAATCAACTATGAACTACTCATCAACTTGTAAAGAAACTATGACTTAAATTTTCTGTGCAACTTCTAATACACTTAAGTCCTGTAAAATCTAAGTGATGCAAGTTTAAATGCTCATCATAGGTAATTCATAAATGGGATAGTGAAGGAGAAACCATAATCAAAATATAAATATTGATGAAATCCTTTTATTGTTACATTATGTTATGCTTTTAAGGGCTTTATCCCAACAGTCTTGACCTAAAGACCAAGTATTTTCCAAATAATGTGTTACTCCATCTTTTAACATATACAGAGAAAGTCTTGAAGTTCTTTTATATGGACAAGTCACACCCACTTAACTCCTCTATAGTTGTTTGTTCACTTGAAATGAACAAAGATATGTTTCATCTCAAAGAATTAAGAAAATGAAGAAATGCTTACTTTAGAAGCACCATATCTCAGTGTAATTGGTATATTAATGTATCTTGCACATTGCACATGATTGATTTTCTAGCAATAATTTTACCCCAACTTGAAGTCATTAAAGCAAGGTCAAACATGTACGATGATATTTTCATGGAATGCTTGAAATGAAATTATTCAAAAGAATCAGAATCATGGATGCTTGGATATACATATACTAATTATATTTCATACCCTCTTAAAGCTTAATCTCATACTGGTCATATATTTACATGGCAATATTATTATATCATGGAGATCGTTCAAGCAACCAATGGTAGCCACTTCATCAAATCATTTAGCAATCTTCATGAAGCAGGTTATGAAAGTGTATGGTTAAGATTTATAATCCAATATATTGAAGTGTTATATCCAATAGTATTACATAAAGATAATGTTGAATATACTGCACAAATAAAAGGAAGATATATTAAAGGTCATCGAATGAAACCTATTTCATCAAATTCTTTTACACTTATGAGCTTTGGAAAAGCAATGAAATTAATGTTCAATAATTAAGATCAAGTGGCAATTTAACAAACATATTCACAAAATCATTGCCACTACAACATTTAAGAAGCTCATATATAACATTGGAGTGTGACAACTGAAAGAACTTCATGCTGAGCTAATAGAGAAAGTATATTCATGTCAACATAGGGGGGATCATATTAACAAGGATGTTAATGCATTGTATTTGTTTTCCCTTTGTTCAGGTTTTGCCCCATTAGGTTTTACTGGTAATTTTTTTAACATGACAACCATAGTAGTTCAAGAACATTAAAAGAATATTATATTATTTTTCCTTCACTAGGGTTTTTCCCATGGATTTTTTCTAACAAGGTTTTAATGAGACATATTCTAAACTGGTTTATATCTAAAGAGGAGTGTTATAATATATTCATAATTTTATGGACATCATCATCTCCAATAATAAAACTAATTGTTATCTATGTATCCTTCACAATTATATATATATATATATATATATATATATATATATATATATATATATATATATTACCAAAAATAATAACTTCAAAATTCACCTTCTTTGAATTTCTTCTCTCAATTATTCACTTTATTTTCTTTACTTTTACCATATAAAGAAACGTATTCTCTTCTATTTGAAGATAAGGAAAATGAGATAGAAAAAAACAATGTATTATGAAAATTTTTAAAATATTTTCCTCAAAAAAAAAAAAAGGAGAAAATTTTGGCTAATGTATTTATTAACCATTTAAACTTATTTTTCTCAAATTTTTCGTACATAATCAACTAAAAGAAGTTTTATTTACCATTTCCATTTCCAATAACTAAATATAGCATTTTTCTAAAGTAATATATAATAAGAAAATCAATGAAAAAAATTATAGAGTGAAATTTGCAACATCATAGGAAAAAGAAATCTTATATATATATATATTCCATAAATAGTTTGTAGTAAATAAAAATAATGTATTAACTAATTTGTCTCACCTTCATTTTTTTCTTCATTTTTTTATGAAAATTATGAAGGAATATAATTATAAATTTCATTGTTTTTCATTAACTCTTTAATGAAAAAAAGTTCGATCTCATAAATCAATTAAGTAGACTTTATTTTAAATTCCAATTTTATTCTATTAAATGCTAAAAATGAGGGATTTGATTTAATATAATTCTTAGACATCAACTAAAATGGTTTTTTTTTAGAATTTTAACTTTATCACATGAATGAACTAATAATAAAATTTGTGATTTAGAAGAAGATATATTTTAGTATAAAATTATTTAATTATAAAAATCTTATTTTATAAAAGGATAAATATGAAATTAAAAAGTTATAAAATTTTAAAATTTACTTTAGTTACTTTTATTAAACAAATTTAATGGTTTCTTTTTTTAATAGTGTTTTGTATTAAATGGTTTAAAATTTATATCTTCAAGCACACATAAAAAAGGGATTCATTATTCTTTTTACTTATATGTGATTTGCTCTTTTATCAAATACCTCCATCGTAAATTCAACCTCTAAAATATAAATTAGCATTTAACTCTTAAATTTATCTGAAAAAAATAATTTTACATGGCCTGATATTTTTCATGACAACCTTTTTATTGTTAGAGGATTAGCAATGAGAATATAATAAACAGAAATTATAGTAATATGAAAGACTTGTATAAAAAGCAATAGAAAATAAAAGAGATGCGATATACATGAAGTTTTTAATGTTAATGTATTAGAGTAGGCTGATAGTTTTGTTCAATTATTGCATTGAGTTTGAGGTATCATACTTCTGGCACGTTATTAATTAGAATTGAGTTCAAGTCATCCTTCTAACTCTATTCATATTTAATGTATGGACACTTTAATATGTTAGAGTATGAGAATTGATAATTACATGTGTACTAGGTGAGATTTTGTAGTGAATATATAAAAGATAGAGCCAAAAGCACAATTCGGAGCATAGACCTTCCAATGTCACACATGGGATATTTGAACACTCATAGGACAATCGAATGTTCAAATGTTACTCTAGTGTTCCTGAGGACCTTTGAATGCCCAAGCTTTTGCTTATGTATTTTTAGCCTATTTTCATATTTTTGAAGGTTTTTTGTAATTTTAGTTCAAGAAAATCTCTCCAAAATATTCTCATATATATATATATATAGAGAGAGAGAGAGAGTCATCTAAGTTGAAAAATACACTCAGAACATAATATATTTTTCTATTTCTCAAAACAT
Source organism: Vitis vinifera (assembly GCF_030704535.1). Lineage (NCBI taxonomy): Eukaryota > Viridiplantae > Streptophyta > Magnoliopsida > Vitales > Vitaceae > Vitis > Vitis vinifera. The sequence goes on along the minus strand of NC_081815.1, from coordinate 10,926,779 downwards.
TCAAGAGTAATATTAAAGGAATTTTCAATAAATAAATAAAATAAAATAAAAAAGATACAACATTCCACTAACCTCAACATGAGTTTGAGGTATTTGTTGAGGAGTATGAAGCGTTGCATCAAGGATGTAAAGAGTTATATAGGTATTGACCAATGTTAGACTTCTAAGAGCAGGTGCAATGAGATCATGTAAAACTATATACAAGTTCTTTCATATTTAGTGGATTTAATTATGGTAGTTCAACTTATAATTTTTTTAATCTATTGCATTTTTGTAGGCGGTTTTTTCATGTATATCCAATATTTTGTATGTGATTGATGGTTTCTATTTTTATTAGTACAAAAAATTGATAAATTTAAAATTTAGACTCAATTGCTTAGACTAACTATTAACCATCAACCTTCGCCATATGTAAAGTGAATATAATAAAAAAAAACTTAAAATAATAATTACCATAGCAAATTCTTTTTTTAATCATTATATAAGTCTACCATCAGTTATAAAATACCAAAGAAATAACTCAAGAGACATGATGGACTTCTATAATCCACTCAAAAATTTTTTTAAAAATTACACTATACCAATTTTTTAAAGAATTGTAACCGATGAAATAGATAAGAGAGAGTGATAAAAAAAAATGTACATCTTCGAAAGAAAAATATAGAAAAATAATAGTAATATTTAAAAATAGGAAATTGTCACATAATTTACTTTAATGAAATAGAAATCTATGAAATTTCACCATTTTTATTTTAAAGGAGCTCCTTTTAATAGTATGTTTTCAATCATCCGGGAGACGTGGAAGATGAAAGTGGGCATATAGATCATAAGTGAAAATTTAAGTTCTTTTATCTTATGATGGTCAACCTAATGGTTTTGCAATTGTTTTGTTTCGTTGGTCTGGATTGAGATATCATTTTTATTTTTATTTTTATAATGTTAAAGAAGCATGATAAGTATGTCGAGCTTAAATCTTATAAATTTAAATTTTTAAGAAAATCAATAATTCTAATATAATATCAAAACTTTGTTTGACGACATGGGTTCAAGCCACTTTATGAGGTTGGAGTCCATCCTTTGTTAATTAATTATCTAACCGGATGTATAAATTATCAAATGTGCGAGAGGCGTTCCCTTTTTTGCACCATTGAGCGAAGTTGTGAAACGACTAAGATAATCTAGGTTGGCCCAAAGTTTAGAGAAACTAGGTTGAAATGAAGCAGAAAATTGATAAAACATAATATTTTTTTTCTTCCACGTGGCAGAGAATGTGAAGGGGGCAGGTATAACCTGTCATTTGTGATTGGTCTCGAGCCCCGGAAATGTATTAAATCACATTTAACGCAATTTCATCTTCCTCCTCTGCTCTTCCTATTCCTCCTCAGGTCTCAGAAGCCCATGACCTCCACCCAGAAGCCACACTTTTTCAGGATCATACACCCGTCGTTTCTTACACATGGATACCCTGTGAGTATTCCTCTTTCTTGCCTTCTCCTAATTTTATTCTTTCGTACTACCACAGTACAACAGTGAATTTGTCAACAAAATTTCACAGGGAATTCCTCAGATTTTTCTAAAAGAATATGGAAACAGTCTCTCAAATTTTGTGTTCCTCCACCTTCCCACTGGCGCTGAATGGCGAATAGAATTGTTGAAACTCCATGATGAGGTTTTGTTCGGCAGTGGATGGCAGCGATTTGCTGACTTCTATTCTATAAGATATGGGCATTTCTTACTGTTCAGATACGAAGGCAGTTCCCATTTCCATGTGCTTATATTTGATATGACCGCTTCTGAGATTGAATATCCATACGCTACTGCTCCCAATCACTACCACAACCATCATAAAGTTTCTGTTGAGAGTTTGGATGATTTCCCATCCTCCAAAACAGCAAACTATATGGACATGATCGATATTACCTCTAGTGAAGCAGTGTTCTACCCTAATGGAGCAAGCAGCTTGCCAAAAGTTGAGGACATTCAGGGTGATTTTCCAACCACCCACAAAACAAGGGAGATAACAAGAAACAATCCTTCTTTTAAACCTCATAACGCTTGCAGTTCCCACCACTATCATTCCTCCATCCCAATTTCTAGGGGTAAGAAATGTTTGCCGGAGTTTTTACTTTGTCTTTGATTGATGCTGCATGCTATTGTAATCTTATCAATCCATTTCAGGTGGAGCTCTTGGAAGAGCTAAAGCTTTCAAATTCGAAAATCCTTTCTTCATTGTCACCATGCGACCATCTTATATTGGTAGTTGGTACGGTTTGGTAATTAAGCTTTTAAATCACAATAGAGTTTATTTTTGCTCAAGAATTGGCATATCAAATCTCAACATTTTCACAAATCATGATTTTTAAAGAAAATAATCTTTTGTTTACCCATGCAGAGTATACCATTGAGTTTTGTCAAGAGGCACTTCAAAACGGATAACAAGAAAACAACCCTTTCTGTTTCAGATGGAAGAACTTGGTCTGTCAAATACATTATTATGAAAAAATCCAAAGTAAAATTCTCCTCTGGTTGGACAAAGTTTGCACGAGATAACTCTTTGGAAGTAGGTGATGTCTGTGCCTTCGAGCTGATCAAATGCACCGGAACTTCACTCAAGGTTGTCATATTTCGGAACAATGAAGATGCAGGTCATGATCACCTGCAGCAGTGAGAGTAGAACTTTTAAATTTTGTATATGGAGGCTCGATTTGGCATGATTTTGGACAAGTGTTAAGATGAATTTTGTGCTGTTCAACTAGTTAGGTTTAACATGCATTTTCCCATTTCCCTTCTTCGTCTGCTTCAGGATTTGAGCTTCAGAGACACACAGATTCTGGGTGTAAATCCTGGAAAGGCTCATTATTGTTTATTTCAACTCTTCCCCTGTAGCAGAAGAGTCTCTGTAGTTGTTTTGTTTAAAGAGGGAGAAAAGGACTTGGTTATATTTTTCTTTGAAAGGTATCTATGCAAAGTTGCAAACCAAACCCAAAAGAGTACATAATATAAAATGGGTCCTATAGATAGCCCATCTATTCCTAATCTTTAGTAAAAAATAAAAAAAATAAAATAAAAAATTGATCCATTTATAATTGGAAATGATAGTAGAATAAATAGGTTGATAGAAGTAGCTCTAATATATAGATAAATATATTATACCATCTAGTTATCTTATTTCCTCTATGAGGGAGAAAAAACATAAAAAATATATCCAAACAACACATACATAAGAAAAAATATTATTGAATTAGAGAAATTAAAATTAAAATTCTACACAAATTTAATAGTTTGGAACCATTGATGCTTTCGTTTCTTCTACTCTCTTCTACCACATTGCACTAATATCACTAACAAATTCAATATAAAATAAGAATGTACTAAGAACTAGATTTGTAGATGTTTTAGTGAAAAAACTCATAAAAAGACATCATATAAAATAATAGTGTATCTTTGTAAGTTGCTTTTTTATTTTATCTTAAAAATCAAACAATAAAATTTTTAAACCGTAATAACATAATTTGAGTATGAATATTTTAACAAGCGAATATTAAGTAAAATATTTATATGTGTGGACCCGCATTTTTCATGTGCGTCCCCACTTGATTGGCTAGACTTGTTTTTTATTTGTGAAAAATTAATTTTTAGAAAGAAAAGTCGGAGTCACCACTTATTTTTATTTTTATTTTAAAGGGAAAATAAAACAAGAAATAAAACCCTAAAAAAATGACTCATAATTTTTTGAAAAGCATGTCTTTGAAAAACCCGAGTCTAGGTCCGGAGATCAAATTACTTATTGGAAAGGTACCTCTAGAAGGTAGCACCCCTCTAAGGCCTAAAATGGTCTCTATTGACTAAATTGGGGGAAATGTGGCAATTAATTGATTAATTGAGGATACCTAGATAGACTAAGGTGATTTCAAAAAATAACATGTCAAATAGGATCAAATTACAATAAAGGAGAGTTAGGATGCATACATGGACTGCTTCTTAAGCGCCATCAAAAGACATCAATGATTAGTTTGGAAAATAAAACACACAATATATATTTTATTCTAGTCTCTTAATCAAACATGGCAAGCTAAACAAACAATCAAAAGGATATGCTGAATGGGTTGAGAATCGCATACGAAGCAATACATAACGATCATATATAAAGCAATACATAATTTATGGGATTAAGATACGAAGGTAAGAAGCATACCTGAATAGCATGGGTAACTCGTAATGTGCTTCCACAAGACATGAGGGATTAGATAATAAATAATAAGATAAATCCTAACATGATTGTTATCTAATTAGCATAGCAAAAATTATCAGAGTATACTAATTCATCAATTATCACATACGTCTTGTATGTAATTCCTAAAAAAATAGATATAATTGTAACAACCAACAAAGGTGGTAGCAAAAATAAGTTTTGAAAATATTTTTTTTTTTATGTAGAGGTTTTATCAATTCCCTAATTGATATACACAAATCTAACCTGGAATTATCCCATTTATGTGGGACCACAAGCTTGGATTCGTGTCTGATTTAAAACCAAAATTTTCATTAAAAAAACCAAGAAAGATGCAAACCGATAAAAAAAAATGGTTGCATATTATTTTAAGAAAATGAGGTTTTTGATTTTAAGGACTCTAAATGAATTTTTAAAATAGATTTTTGTAAGGAACATTTTCAGAGAAGTATTTTATTTTAAAGGGAAAGACATTATTCACAAATAAACAATTCGCAAAGATCAAGTATAGGCAACCCAAAATAAAACAAAATCACAAAGTAAAAATTTTCTCAGTAATCAACAAGACTAATAAAGGTGAGGGTAGAGGCCAGTCTTCATGATTTTCCAATGACCTCTAAAAATTAAACTTCACAAAAAAAACAAAAAGAAAGTTATCAAAGCAATAAACTAAATGACTTTATATCAAATAAAATTAGAAGATATTAATCAAGAATTAAACATGGGGAATCGAACATAGAAGAATAATAAAAAACTAACATAAGATCAATTAAGCTGATTAACTAAAATTTTAGAGAAACATATGAACTAAATTATAATCAATCCAAGAATGAAAATTTATATATTTAAGATAGAAATAATACAACTTAAGATCAATTAAACAAGTAATCTAAAGCTTTGAAGAACATACAAACTAAAAGTGGATCAACCAAGAAATAAAATTAACAAGTTCAGATTATGAAAATGACATGGAACCAATCAACTTAAACAACTCAAGTCCTAAAAAATCATGTACTAAAAAGATGAATAAAAAATAAGATTAATATTTAAAAACATGAATTCAATCGCATAGGATTAATTAAATTAATAAACTAGAATTATAAAACCACTTAAACTAGATAACATGAATCAAAACAAGGATAAACAATTTTAAAAGACATGAGATTAATTACATGGATCAACCAAATTGATAAACTAAAATTCTAAAAAAAAAAAAAAAAACTAAACTAAATAGATAAATTAAAACTAAACTAAAACAAGGTTAAAAACATGAACTTTATCAATAGAATTGATTAAATTAATGAACTAAGATTATATATAAAAAAAAATGCAAACCAAACAAATAAATTGCAATTAAACTAAAACAAGATCAGAAGCATAGATTTTATCAATAAAATTAATTAATCTAATAAACTAAATTAAGATTATAAAAATACATCAACTAAAAAGATGGGACAAAACAAAATCAAAACTCGTTTAAAAACATAAACTTTATCTAATAAAATTATTTAACTAATGAATTAAAATTACTAATACATTCAAACTAAAACATAAACTAAAACTAAACTAATGCGGAATTAAAAATATAAACTCTATCTCACAAGATTATTTAAACTAGTAAATTAAAGTCACTAACACATTCAAATTAAATCATAAACTAAAATTAAGTTAATCCGGAATTTAAAAAAATAAACTTTACTTCACAAATTACTTAAACTAAGGAATAAAAGTCACAAACACATTCAAATTAAATCCTAAACTAAAATTAAGTTAATCCGGAATTAAAAAAATAAACTTTACTTCACAAATTACTTAAACTAAGGAATAAAAGTCACTAACACATTCAAATTAAATTATAAACTAAAATTAAGTTAATCCGAAATTTTAAAAAAATAAACTTTACTTCACAAATTACTTAAACTAAGGAATAAAAGTCATTAACACATTCAAATTAAATCATAAACTAAAATTAAGTTAATCGGGAATTTAAAAAAAAAAAAACTTTACTTCACAAATTACTTAAACTAAGGAATAAAAATCATTAACACATTCAAATTAAATCATAAACTGATTTTGAATTAAAAAAAATAAACTTTATCTCTCGAATTATTTAAACTAAGGAATAAAAATCATTAACACATTCAATTAAATCATAAACTAAAACTAAAAGGTGGATTAGGATTAAACTAATTGAGGATTTAAAAACAAAATAAACTTTAACACAAAGAATTAATCAAAAAATGAAATTTTTTTAAAAAATTTAGACTAAATAAAAATATTATATGGAAAACTAACCTGTGAAGTGAAAGAGAAAATCCTCTCTTGGTGACTAAGGTGATAGCCCGGTCTCTACCTGAAGTCCCTTGCTCTCCTCCAAAGTTCCGCGTGAAAATTCTTTCCGCCTATTCCCCTCCGAAGAATTCCGCTTTATGCTTGGATCCTCTAAAAAAAATCCTCTGCCTGTCCATCCGAAAGAAATCTACCTTTAAGAAAATCTCCCCTTGTTTTTTATATGGCAGCCCCGCTCCTTATGGAATATTTTATTTCTTTTTTGGAGATACCTTTATAACCTTAAATGAGGTCCCACTTTCTAAACATCTCATGGCACTTTTTATTTCAATTGACTTAATAAAATAAACCTGTTAACCCAATGAACGTTGTCTGGTGGGTTCCTTGGTCATATTCTCTTCTCTCTTCCAATTAGAAATGACAAGGTCTTTAAAGGACTCACCGAGAGGCACTTCTATATGATCTGATCTTTTGTTTGAAACGGTCGATCTTGCACGAAAAACCCACTCATCGATCTGTTATCTGGGTGTTCTCCTCTTGGTCGCCTTTGTCATTTTTTTACGTTCCTGCTGTGAGTCTCACAACTGCACCACATCAAGTGCTAAAATGCGCCGTGAGTGACCTATGCTCATACCCAATAACCGTTTTGAGGACTGTTGAATTGGACGACCATGGCTGGATGGATATCCTCGAAGCTCAAAGTTGCAGGAACCTTTCTTTAGCAAATCGATCAGCAAGTGGTAGTCTCTCTAAGAGATTAGAAACTCTGCTTCCTCGTCTAACTTAAGAGGTGAACGGATCAGAGAGGAATGGGGTAAGGAGCAAACGTCGGTGACTACGGTCGGAGTAGAGCGAAACAACCTTCTAAATCAAAATGTGATTCTGATCTAACACAGACTACACCTGCCGAAGTCAGTCGTTGAAGGTCTCCCAAACCTCAATACTGCCCTTGTCCGCCTCTTGCCAGAGTCATCTCCTTCATCTGCAGGGCTGGAACTTGCGCAACGACAATCAGCGGTCGTGAAGCTTTATCGACTGCGATGATGGTGGTTATGGTGGTGATGGCGATGGCGATGGCAATGGCGATGGAAGCCATTGGAGGCGTCTTCATCCATGTTAGATTCAGCCGGCGATGGTGAGGAGTGCAGCGGCGTTGTAACATGAAGATGGTGGTTCTGACAACAGTGTAGTGATGCAGGTAGAGGAGATCGCATCGTTGGTGGCCGGTAGTGGCAAAGGTGAACTGAGGGCAATGGTGGCTTTCCATGGAGATGGAGAGAGAAGGAAATAAGAGGAAAGAAATAAAAGAAATGAAAGAGAACCACAGGAAATGATGTTTGGACGGAGAGAAAACGAGAGAAAATGGAGAGAAATGTGAGGGAAAAAAGGTGTGGCGGCTGTCCAAATAGGAGTCTGGGGGTTTGTCGGTGTTGTGGCTTCTTTTTATACCAGCATCAAAAGTCACTGGAACTCTAGCTGTCATTTATTCTCAAGCGTGGTGTGCATGCTCCCATGTTCACGTGTTCTTCACATCGGATCATCCTCTCTAGAGACTTCCACAGAGCCTCTAAAAATGCCTGACCTCCAATGCCACCTCCACGTGACAACTCTTACCAACTTCATCCTCTTGCTTTTACTAGAGCCTCCCATTCCTAAACGTGCAACTCGTCTCCACATGCAAAACAAAATTAAATTAAATAAAAAATTAAAAGAAAAAAAAAGAAGAAACTAATGAAAATTATGAGATTAGCGATAAAATAAAGTATTATTCAAAAGAAAAGCAAGAGAAAATGAGAAACTAGATTGTACAATTTCGTCATTCAATAAAGGGGGTCGTATGCATATTTTAAATCTAAACAATTCAAACAATTTTCTATTAAGTAAATAAGATAGATAAATAAATAAACAAATAGAAAGTAAAAATAAAAATAAAAATAAATAAACAAAACAAGATAAATATAATTATCACATGCACGCAATAATGATACAAAGGTTATATGAAAAGTTAAGCCCAATGAAGTGTTTAAGCGAGCCTAAGGTGAACCTAAGTGTACCTAGGTGAACCTAGGCGAGTCTAAGGTGTCTAAACGGGCCCAAAATGTCTAAATTAGCCAAGGGTGATGCCTAAGTGGACCTAAAAGTGCACCTAAGAGCTATCCTAAAAAGGAATGAAAAGCTTAAGTCTAAATTCAAACTGCCAATGGTCACAATAAGGGGTTAGGCAATCCCTCAACCAGAGTCTCCGAGGTGGCTCAAGAAAGGTAAGTAGTGTGAGTAGCTACGGGCCACCAAGAATCTACTGTGGAACACTGGAAATGAACTTAAAGGCATGTGCTAAAGGGACAAAATTGAGGGTCTACAATATGGCTTATATTTCATTTAACCATTCATAATTATGAGTATCAAGTAATCCATCAAATAAACAAAAATCTGTGTATTGGAATCTTAACTTTTCTTTTTATTTTCATTTTAATTTATTGAAAACAAATATGACATTTAACGAAATGGTGCTCCACATCAAACCATGGGGCACCACCTGTCCCATTACTTCATATTTCTCTCATTCATCTCACCTTTCATGGTATATGGAGTGACTACTCTATAGAGTCAACAAATTCTTTATGAAAGTTGTCAGTTAATATAAACCGAACAAACTCTATATAAACTTGATGGATAGTCTACATATGTTAGTTTGTGAGGAATTTAAATTGTGAAGTGTTTATTATTGGCTACCACACCAATTAAATATCAAGATCCAACTATTCATAATTCTAAGTATTAAATGATGGTTTATAAATATTATTATATTTTGAGTAAATTGTTCAAACAAAAAATATAATGCTAAATATTTAAATTCCAATATAAAAAATATATTTACATATGAGTTCAAATTCAAATATTAATATCCTTGTATTTTGAGTATCCAAATATTGGTATATCTTTCTTGGTATATTCAGATAATAGTTAAGAGCATAAATTGAATCATTCTAGAGCTACAAAGATAGTTATTAAATTGTTAGCACTGTATAAAAACATTCCTCCTACAGTAGTTGTTAATACGAATAAGAGAAACTTTGTTATAGCCATTTCTATACTACACAAAGCCATCTAATTAATCAATTAGCCCAATCCAAAGACCTTGTTCACTATCCCTTAAGCAACCTTGCATAATTACCAGAATGCCCTTGTGTACAAGAGTGAACCTAAAGTCAATCCAACTCTTGTAAACTGTGTAATCATGGTATATGAGCTTAAAGCAAGGACTATTGGGACCCATAGGAGTTTTGGCTCCCTTATAATTCAATTATGAAGTTGATTTAACATTCCACTACAAAGAATCAATTGCACTTTAGTACCATATGTAAATAACAATAAGATGAAGCTCAAGTGCATGCCTATTATCAATTAAATGCAAATTCTAGATGAAGTGGTGTCCATAATCTAACAAAATAGTGTTATCACCTATCAAGATTACTTTTCTAATCCTTGAGTTATAAATCTCACTTATTATGTGGTCAATGCATGACATATTCTAGCTCCAAGGAACATATGTCAAATTTTCACTAAAGGAAATGCTAGGGGCATAGACTTCTACATCACATGTCCTATGGATTACCCAAAGAGACACATTATCTCAATCCTATGACAATATCATGGTGCCTCTATTGGGAATACTTATTCCACTAGCCTCTATCAATAGTGATCCGATCTGTAGGGATATGTGACCACCTTAGGGTCTCACCATAGGTCAAAGCCTCCTGTTGATTTTAACATTAGCTCAATATCCTCTTAAGGTTGAGAGTCCATGTAGTATAGTAGCTTGGTGAATCATGACAATTGATAGTCTTGTGTTATGAAGAACCATATGTAGGTCTTGTCCAATATGTAGCCATACACACTAGTGCACTCACCATTGTAAACCTATCTTGACAATTAAGACAAGTCATCCCTCCAATTAGAAGGTAGTGTACTACAGTCTTTACTAGATTGCTCAAATCCATGAACTAAGTATAGACAACTTATTTACTTAGAAGGGACCTATGACTTGTATCATTTGTGCAACTCCTAACACATCTAAGTCATGTACAATTTAAGATATGGGTGTGAATGCTTAGATATTTAATTAATGCAAATGGGATAAAGGAAAACAAAGAAACGTGAATAAATAAAATGAATGAACATATCTTAATCAATTACATTATGCCATGTTTTCTAAGGCTTAATCCTAACAATGACTACCCAATAGCCTTCTGTCATGAATCACCATAGGTCTTATACAATGTGTAACCATACACACTAGTGCACTCACTATGGGAACCTCATCCCTATAGCCAAAGCCAAACATTCCTCCAATTAGGATGTAGTGAACTACAACCTCAAATGAGTTGCCTAAGTCCATGAACCGGTTGTGAACCAACCATCTACATACAAGGAACTCATGACTTAGATCTTCTATGCAATTCCTAATACACCCAAGTCATGTAAAATACAAGAGATGCTAGGTCAAAATGCTCATAAACTATAATGCATTGAATAAGGATAGATAAAAGTGAAACTGAAATATCATTAAATAAATAACAAATTCCAAATCTGTTACATCATGTCATGCTTTTAAAAACTATATATATTGTAATAGTTTGTACCTTAAAATTAGGAATTCTTACCATTTGAAAGCTTGCATGTGACTAGGGGGATAAATTGACACCTCAACAAGGGAGATTACGTACTTAAAAACATGCTTCAATTGAGCACTTGAATTGCACATTCTAACTTGTGTCCCTAAGTACACAATTCAAACAGTCACTCAAGGTGCGCAATTCAGACCATGCATCCAATGTGTGCATTTGATGTTGCACTTTTTAAGTGTAGAATCTTACCTTCACCAAAGGTGTTCTAAAATATGACATGACTCAAAAATAACAAAAAGAAATGCATACCTTGTTTCTACTAAAGATATAGGTCTTAATTAATACCGAAAGCTAAAAGACTCTACAAAACAAAATATTAGCTCTATATATATAGATAAAAAAAAACAACAAAAACAAAACAAAATCATCTTAACGACTATTTCATAGCTTGTAATTAACTCTTATAAACACTTTTGAGTAGTAGTTATCACCTTTTAACCCAATTAACATATTAAGGACCCTTGCAATCAATTCTAATCAAATTGTGTTAAGTTTTGGTGTTTTGATAGCTTTTTGATCACCAAAGCAATCCGAGATTGAGGAGAGTTCTTTGGAATCCATGGCAAAGCAATGGAAAGCTCAGAAACATGAAGAAGCGAAGCTTTGAAGTCCTTTGCCATAAGCAAATCCGGAATGCAAGGAGCAAAGAAATGTCCGGATAGGGCGTCCGGACACACCATTGGATGGCGGCAGAAGTCAATGATCCGGACAACATATCCGGATAGGATATACTATCGTCCGGGTGTGATGTTCACGAGTGCCGTGTGCTTCTCCCTGAGAAAGTCCGGATAGGGGAGCGCGCCACATGTCCTCTTGGGGAATCCGGATGGAGTTGCTTCGGATAGCCTGGCGGCGCAGGACATTTTCACATCCGGAATTCCGTCCGCCGACATTTCACATCCGGAATTCCGTCCACCGACATTTTCACATCTGAAATTCCGTCCGCCGACATTTCATAGCCGAATGGGAGAGGAGGACATTTCAACTTCTCCGGTCACACTTATCCGGATCCTCTGATAGCGCTTACCAGGAGAGTTTTTCTCTCAGTATACAGTGCCACGATGTTCTCCTGAAGCTTCCTGATATTTTCGACCGACATCCTGAGATATTTTGCTTTAGATATTTGTTGTCTAAATCCCCAAAGTCTCCTTGTAACCCACCTATCATAGGATTCCTTAGTCTTTAAGTAAGCACAAAGGGTGAATAACCTCATATATATAGTTTGTAATTTTCTTTAAAAATATATCTAGTATGTAATCAGTAGAGAAAAGAAAAATATTTTATAGAGCACTTGCTCTGTTTTTCATATATATCTTTGTTTTCTCATTCTTTTTCTTACTAGCCAAACAAGCTCTGAGGAAGTTTCCTCAGAGAATGAGTGGCTAGACTTTTAGTTCCTTGGAGCTAAGGTTGCCGGGAAAGGTTCCAAGTGCAAGAATTTATAGCTTTGTGGTTTCAACCATTAATGAAGAGAAAGTGTGTTCCTTTAATGATTTCTATGTTTTTAGTTAACTTAAAACACCTTCAATTCACTTGAGCCAACACTTGGTAAGGCACGTGATCTCCGTCCATGGAGATGCACTTGTTTATCTCTTGCGAGCTTTTGGGAAGTGACTTGGAGGTAGGATTTTCTAGAATTGCCAACACTTGGTAAGCTTTTGGACTCCAAGGAGACATCCATTAGTTATCTCTTGCGAGCTTGAGAAGGGAAGTCCAAAGTTAAAGATCACCTTGAATGGCAAATGCTAGGTGAGAGGCACGAGCCGTTGCAAGTTGCATCAGTGAGAAGGAATTAGAGCTGAAATCCATTTAAAGGATACATTTGTACAACACCGGTTAGAGAATTGACTATATGTTAATTCTCTAATGCGAGGAAATGAACCAAATGACCGGAGCACTATTTTTGCATAAGGAACCTCCCCTGTGAACCCAAACCTCCAAGGAATGTTTTTCTTCATAAGTAATTTCCATTACTTTCTTTTTGGTTAACTTAAACCCAAACCTTTTCCACCAAAGTTTATGTTTTATTTCTTAAGCTAACCTTGAAATGAAAAAGCACCAAGTTAACTTTGAATTGGTATCAGTTGTGAGTTGAAAACCCTTCCCAGAGAACGATCCTAGAGCCACTATGCTATATTAGCTAAAGCTATCCTAATGCATGGTGATATAGGTTATAAATTTTGTTGATTACTCTCTCAATCAAAGAGCACCAGCTAGACATGAATCAGCTGAGACACCAATTGGGAATCACGAATCAAATGAGGCCGTTGCCGGGGAAGGTGCCAACTTCATATTGATATTATTTCAGGGTACTTGTGGTTTTCATCACAAGTTTGGTGAATTTTCCCTCATTTTACTAACTCTTTTAGTTGTTTCTTTTAGTTGCTTATATTCTAGCATAGCTTTTAATTTAGTTTTAGTTAATTGAACTTTTTTTGGTAGTTTTGTTTTTTTTTTCCTCTGTTTTTTTTTTTTTTTCTTAGTTACAGTTGATACTAGTTGTGTATGCCAAAGTGGATATGAGATTGTGGAGAAAGGCTTGTTAAACTTGAAACACCTCATAACAAGGAGTTGGAAGTAATCTTGAACATCATGGAAACTACACCTAAGGATCAGCATAGTCACCATGATCATCAGGACAATCCCAATGAATTCAGATCAATGAGGGACCGTATGCATCCACCTCATATGAGTGCACCATCATGTATAGTGCCCCCTACAGAGCAGCTAGTGATCAGACCCCATATTGTGCCACTTCTGCCAACTTTCCATGGAATCGAAAGTGAGAATCCTTATGCCCATATCAAGGAATTTGAAGATGTTTGTAATATATTCCGAGAGGGAGGAGCTTCTATCGACCTGATGAGGCTTAAATTATTTCCTTTTACTTTAAAGGATAAGGCCAAGATTTGGCTTAATTCTTTAAGGCCAAGGAGTATCCGTACTTGGACTGATTTACAAGCTGAATTCCTCAAGAAGTTTTTTCCTACTCACAGAACAAATAGCTTGAAAAGACAACTTTCAAATTTCTCAGCTAAAGAGAATGAGAAATTCTATGAGTGTTGGGAAAGATACATGGAAGCCATTAATGCTTGTCCTCACCATGGCTTTGATACATGGCTGTTGGTGAGTTATTTCTATGATGGGATGTCTTCCTCAATGAAGCAACTCCTCGAAACAATGTGTGGAGGGGATTTCATGAGTAAGAATCCTGAGGAAGCTATGGATTTCTTGAGTTATGTAGCTGAAGTCTCAAGGGGATGGGATGAACCGCACAGAGGAGAAGTGGGAAAGATGAAGTCTCAACCAAATGTTCTTCATGCTAAGGCTGGGATGTACACCTTGAATGAAGATGTTGATATGAAAGCAAAATTTGCAGCTATGACAAGAAGAGTGGAGGAGCTAGAACTGAAAAAAATGCATGAAGTGCAAGTTGTTGCTGAAACACTAGTGCAAGTAAAGCCATGTTCGATTTGTCAATCTTATGAACACTTGGTGGAGGAGTGCCCTACAATTCCAGTTGCTAGAGAAATGTTTGGAGAACAAGCAAATGTCATTGGACAATTCAAGCCCAATAGCAATGCTTCGTATGGCAATACTTACAACTCAAGTTGGAGGAATCATCCAAATTTGTCATGGAAGCCAAGAGCACCTCAGTACCAACAGCCGGCTCAACCATCTCAACCATCCCAACAAACTTCAAGTCTTGAACAAGCAATAGTGAATCTCAACAAGGTTGTGGGAGATTTTGTTGGAGACCAAAAATCCATTAATTCTCAACTCAGTCAAAGAATTGACAGTGTAGAGAATACTTTGAATAAAAGAATGGATGGGATGCAAAATGACTTATCTCAGAAGATAGATAATCTCCAATACTCAATCTCAAGGCTCACTAATTTGAACACAGTGCAAGAGAATGGTAGATTTCCTTCTCAACCTCACCAAAACCCTAAGGGTATTCACGAAGTGGAAACTCATGAGGGAGAATCTTCATAGGTGAGAGATGTTAAAGCCTTGATCACTCTAAGGAGTGGTAAAAAGGTTGAGTCACCAACACCCAAGCCATATGTTAAAGAGAAGGAAGAAGAAGAGACAAAGAAGAGGGAGGAAATGAAAGGAAAGAAGAAAGATATCAGTGAAGGGAAGGAGGACCGTGATTCAACAGTGAATGCAAATCTGAAGAAAGAGCTTATTAAGAAAGAATTGATGAAGAAACGCACATCTCCACCTTTTCCTCAAGCTTTGCATGGGAAAAAGGGGATCAAAAATGCATCAGAAATCCTTGAAGTATTGAGGCAAGTGAAGGTCAACATTCCATTGCTGGACATGATTAAGCAAGTTCCATCATATGCAAAGTTCCTAAAGGACCTGTGTACTATCAAAAGAGGGTTGAATGTGAATAAGAAAGCTTTCTTGACTGAGCAAGTGAGTGCCATCATACAATGCAAATCTCCTTTGAAGTACAAAGATCCGGGATGTCCTACCATTTCAGTCATGATTGGAGGAAAGGTAGTGGAAAAAGCTTTGTTAGATTTGGGAGCAAGTGTGAATTTGCTACCATACTATGTTTATAAGCAATTAGGACTGGGTGAATTAAAGCCAACATCAATCACTCTATCTTTAGCTGATAGATCAGTCAAAATTCCAAGGGGGATAATTGAGGATGTTTTAGTTCAAGTTGATAATTTCTACTATCCAATAGATTTTGTTGTTCTTGATACTAATCCTTTAGTTAAGGAAGCTAATTATGTTCCTATCATCCTTGGAAGGCCATTTCTTGCTACTTCAAATGCAATCATAAATTGTAGGAATGGACTTATGCAACTCACTTTTGGCAACATAACACTTGAGCTTAATATCTTTCATATGTCAAAGAAGATAAATACTCCGGAAGAGAAAGAAGGTCCAAAAGAGGTATGCATTATTGACACTCTAGTAGAGGAGCATTGTGATCAGAATATGCAAGACGAGTTGAACGAAAGTCTTGAGGATCTTGAAGAAAGGTTGTCTGAACCCACTGATGTCCTTGCTACTCTACAAGGTTGGAGGAGGAAAGAAGAGATCCTACCTTTATTCAATAAAGAGGAGGGACAAGATGATGTAACAGAAGAATTCCCGAAGCTCAATTTGAAACCTCTGCCCGTGGAGTTAAAATATACATACCTGGAAGAAAATAACCAATGTCCTGTTGATTACTACCCAAAAAGTGCCATTTTGCGCCTTTAATTCATTATGTTTTAAGCACTTTTGTGTAGTAGTTCTCCATCTTTATCCCAATTGGCATGTTAAGGACCTAGCAATGACTTCTAATCATATTTGTGGCTAGTTTTAGTGTTTTGACAGCTTTTTGGATCATTAAGACAAGCCAAGCAAAGGAGAGAAGCAAAGAGAAGCAAAGAGGAAAATCAAGCAAAGTGAAGAAAATAGAGGACAGCAGCTGCAGTCTTCCTTCGCACTTTTGGAGCACTTCCCGAAGTCTATTTTCTACATTCTATATACCATTTCAAAGCTTAGGAAGTCAAGAATCCAACGCTTCAAACCGTGTATGATTTGGAGCTGAAATGAGGAAGATACGACCTTCGTAAGACAACTGCATCAAGCCATGGGAACACCATTTCGCAAGGTGAATTTCACCTTGCGAAAATTTCGCAAGGAGATTTTCTTCATGGTGCGAAATTTGGCCATTTCGCACCATGAAGACCCACCTTGCGAAATTTCGCAAGGTGAATTAACTCATGATGCGAAAATATGGCACTTCGCATCATGAGTAATTCACCTTGCGAAAATTTCGCAATGTGCCTTTTACCTTGCCAAATTTCCTCTGTTTCTCCACGCACGAACCACCGGCTTCCCAGATATTTTTAGCTTGATATTTTCTCATGTAAATTCCTGTTGTAACCTTGTATTCAGCTGACATAAGGCTTTATCTTGTAATTTTGCTATATATAGAGGTGCACAACACCTCCAAAACATATGGGATATAGGGTGATCGATCCTCTGTACATTAACTTAGAAATATATAAAGCTTTGTTTTTCTCTCTTCTCCTGTTCTTCCCCGTTTCTATTTTCTTAGTAGCCAAACAGCCTCTGAGGGCTTTTCCTCAGAGGATGATTGGCTAAAACTTTTAGTTTCTCAAAGTATGGATGTTATGTGGTGGCTTGGATGCAATCCCATGGAGGACAGCAGCTTCAGTCTTCCTTTGCACTTTTGGAGCACTTCCCAAAGTCTATTTTCTACATTCTATATACCATTTCAAAGCTCAGGAAGTCAAGAATCCAACGCTTCAAACCGTGTATGAATTGGAGCTGAAATGAGGAAGATATGACCTTCGGAAGACAACTGCATCAAGCCATGGGAACACCATTTCGCAAGGTGAATTTCACCTTGCGAAAATTTCGCAAGGAGATTTTCTTCATGGTGCGAAATTTGGCCATTTCGCACCATGAAGACCCACCTTGTGAAACTTCGCAAGGTGAATTAACTCATGATGCGAAAATATGGCACTTCGCATCATGAGTAATTCACCTTGCGAAAATTTCGCAATGTGCCTTTTACCTTGCCAAATTTCCTCTGTTTCTCCACGCACGCACCACCGGCTTCCCAGATATTTTTAGCTTGATATTTTCTCATGTAAATTCCTGTTGTAACCTTGTATTCAGCCGACATAAGGCTTTATCTTGTAATTTTGCTATATATAGAGGTGCACAACACCTCCAAAACATATTGGATATTGGGGGATCGATCCTCTGTACATTAACTTAGAAATATATAAAGCTCTGTTTTTCTCTCTTCTCCTGTTCTTCCCCATTTCTATTTTCTTAGTAGTCAAACAGCCTCTGAGGGCTCTTCCTCAGAGGATGATTGGCTAAAACTTTTAGTTTCTCAAAGTATGGATGTTATGTGATGGCTTGGATGCAATCCCATGGAAATTTCTCGCACCTGGAAGGTAAGGTAGTCGTTTTTCATTAATGGTTCATTAATGCAAAGTTTGGTTTTTATTTCCTTTGGACAACTTCCAACGGCCAATACTTGATAAGCTTTTGGATTTCTATCCATTAGTTATCTCCTACGAGCTATTGGAAGGTGAGGTTTTCAATTCCAAGTTTTGCATTAATCCGTTAGAACCAATTTCAATGGCCATTGAAAGGTGAGTTTATCACCTGGAATGACTTTGAGTTGCCAATATTTGGTAAGCTTTTGGCTTTAGACCATTAGTTATCTCTTACGAGCCATTCAAAGGAAGTCTAAGGTGAATAACCATTGATGAAATTCACTACCATCTGTTTTGCCATTTTAAAGGATTAAAACTTGATTTGCTAAATCCATACCTGTTCGGGAAGCAAGCATCACCATAGTTGCAACCCCAACACGAGGAGCCTATCCTGAGATTTCCAATTTGCATAAGAGCCAGAGCATAGCTATCCTATCTTTGAGAAACTTGTTTTTACACCCTTTTATTTAAGTCTTTAATGTTAGCTTAGATTAGTTTAAATCTTTCTAAAACATTTTCATCTTCTTTTAAAGCTAACATCCATAAGAAAATCACCTATTTTCCTAATTTGAATATCGCTTGTGTTTGCGAAAACCCTTCCCAGTGAACCATCCTAGAACCACTATGCTATAGTAGATTGGCTACTTTAGTAATAGTATTTAAGGTCTAAATTTTGTTGATACGCCTTTAAAGCTAAGCTACCATGAGTCGCATCACCTGTTGTTATATCTTCATCTCTTACCGGTCATCAGGAGATTTCTCTACTTGAAGTTCTTAAGAGGTGCAAGAAAGCAATAGGATGACAAATATCTGACTTGAAAGGAATCAATCCTTTGGTTTGTACACATCACATATATATGGAGGAAGAAGCTAAACCAATTCGTTAACCTCAAAGAAGATTGAATCCTCATTTACAAGAAGTGGTGCGAACTGAGGTACTGAAGCTACTCCAAGCGGGTATTATTTATCCAATATCTGACAGCCCTTAGGTGAGTCCTACTCAAGTGGTACCAAAGAAGTCAGGGATTACTGTGGTTCAGAATGAAAAGGGAGAAGAAATTGCTACACGCCTCACTTCAGGTTGGAGGGTGTGTATTGACTATAGGAAATTGAATGCTATGACAAGGAAAGATCATTTTCCACTCCCGTTTATTGATCAGGTGCTGGAGAGAGTCTCTGGCCATCCTTTCTATTGTTTCTTGGACGGGTACTCAGGGTATTTCCAAATTGAAATTGATGTTGAAGATCAGGAGAAAACCACTTTCACATGTCTGTTTGGAACATACGCCTACAGAAGAATGCCTTTTGGTTTATGCAATGCACCTGCAACATTCCAAAGATGTATGCTGAGTATCTTCAGTGATATGGTGGAGCGAATTATGGAGGTTTTCATGGATGACATCACCATATATGGAGGTACATTTGAAGAATGCTTAGTAAATTTGGAAGCGGTTCTTAAAAGATGCATTGAAAAAGACTTGGTGCTCAACTGGGAGAAATGCCATTTTATGGTACATCAAGGAATTGTCCTTGGTCATATCATCTCTGAGAAAGGCATTGAAGTTGATAAAGCAAAGGTGGAACTTATTGCCAAATTGCCATCCCCAACCACTGTAAAAGGAGTAAGGCAATTTCTTGGCCATGTAGGGTTCTACAGGAGATTTATACAAGACTTCTCTAAGCTTTCAAGGCCTCTTTGTGAACTTTTAGCTAAGGATGCTAAGTTTGTCTGGGATGAAAGATGTCAAAAGAGTTTTGATTAATTGAAGCAATTTTTGACAACCGCTCCAATAGTAAGGGCTCCTAACTGGCAATTACCCTTTGAAGTAATGTGTGATGCCAGTGACTTTGCTATAGGAGCTGTACTTGGCCAAAGAGAAGATGGGAAGCCCTATGTGATTTACTATGCAAGCAAAACATTGAACGAGGCTCAAAGAAACTACACAACTACAGAAAAATAATTGTTAGCTGTGGTGTTTGCTTTAGACAAGTTTCGTGCTTATTTGGTAGGGTCTTTCATCATTGTTTTCACTGACCATTCAACCTTGAAGTATTTATTGACGAAGCAAGATGCAAAAGCAAGGTTGATTAGATGGATTCTTTTGTTACAAGAGTTTGATCTCCAAATCAGAGACAAGAAAGGGGTGGAGAATGTGGTAGCTGACCACCTTTCAAGGTTGGCTATAGCGCATAATTCCCATGTATTACCTATTAATGATGACTTTCCTGAGGAATCACTTATGTTGCTGGAGAAAGCTCCTTGGTATGCTCATATTGCTAACTTTTTGGTTACTGGTGAAGTTCCAAGTGAGTGGGAAGTGCAAGACAGGAAGCACTTCTTTGCAAAGATTCATGCTTATTATTGGGAAGAGCCCTTCCTTTTCAAGTATTATGCAGATCAGATCATAAGGAAGTGTGTCCCTGAAGAAGAGCAACAAGGGATCCTCAACCATTGCCATGAGAATGCTTGTGGAGGCCACTTTGCCTCTCAAAAAACAGCCATGAAGGTCTTGCAATCAGGGTTTACTTGGCCATCACTTTTCAAAGATTCCCACATCATGTGTAGGAGTTGTGATAGATGCCAAAGACTCGGGAAGCTTACAAAAAGAAACCAAATGCCCATGAACCCCATCCTTATAGTTGATCTTTTTGATGTTTGGGGTATTGACTTCATGGAACTTTTCCCAATGTCTTTTGGTAACTCTTATATATTGGTGGGGGTGAACTATGTTTCCAAATGGGTGGAGGCAATCCCCTGTAAACATAATGATCACAGGGTGGTTCTCAAATTTCTTAAGGAGAACATCTTCTCAAGATTTGGGGTGCCCAAGGCCATAATTAGTGATGGAGGTACTCATTTTTGCAACAAACCTTTTGAAGCCTTATTAGCCAAGTATGGAGTGAAGCATAAGGTAGCTACACCTTATCATCCTCAAACTTCCGGGCAAGTAGAGCTAGCAAACAGGGAAATAAAAAACATACTGATGAAAGTGGTGATTACAAGCAGAAAAGATTGGTTTATTAAGCTGCATGATTCATTATGGGCATATAGAACAGCTTATAAGACTATTCTTGGCATGTCCCCCTATCGTCTCGTCTATGGCAAAGCATGCCACCTTCCTGTGGAAGTTGAATATAAGGCTTGGTGGGCAATCAAGAGGTTGAACATGGACTGGATCAGAGCTGGGGCAAAGAGGTGCTTAGACCTTAATGAGATGGAGGAATTAAGAAATGATGCTTCCATCAATTCCAAAGTTGCAAAACAGAGGATGAAGAAGTGGCATGATCAACTAATCTCCAACAAAGAATTGCGGAAAGGACAAAGAGTCCTACTCTATGACTCAAGGCTCCATATCTTTCCAAGGAAGCTCAAGTCAAGGTGGATAGGTCCTTTCATTATTCACCAAGTACATCTCAATAGAGTGGTGGAATTGCTAAATTCCAATGGCATAGACACCTTTAGAGTCAATGGTCATCGCCTCAAGCCATTCATTGAGCCGGTCAAGCCAGAAAAGGAGGAAATCAACCTCCTTGAGCCACAAAAATCCTGATCAGAAAAGGATTAGATGGACTTGGTTTCACCAAAGTCCATAATTTTGTTAAATATGTTAATTTTTAAGTTTTGTAAATTATTTGATTGTAATTTTGGTCTTAAATTATGTTAATTGTAACTAACTTTTTGAATGATTAAAATCAGGAGGTATTGCAAGAAAATTGAAAGAAGCTGCTCCCAGTTCCTCAGAGCCATCACAGGCCCTTCCTTTTGTTGATCAGCCTTTGCCTCATCCGGAGCCTCCTACAGGAGAGACAGCTGAGCCATCATTTCCACATCATCACTCCATGTCACTCAGGAGGTACCACTTCCTCCCTATTTTTCAATCGCTTTGATCACATTGAGGACAATGTTCAGCTTGGTTGGGGGGAGAGTTGAGGAAGAAAGTTTTTGTTATAAATGCTAAGTTATTTTGGTAATTTAGTTGCTTTTTGCTTAATTTTAATTTTTTTTTTTAAGTTTTTATTCTACTCTCCATGGTTATTAAGGAAAAAGTTTCAAAATGGAAAGGGAGAAATTGAATTTTTGTTTTTCACTTGACTTAGAGTTTGTATTATGCTTACTAAAGTTGATAAATTGTTGAAACTTCTATTGAATTCAACCTTAGTTCTTCCACTTTAAGCTATTCACACACTGTGCATAATAGGTTCCGAGTATAAGATGAAAAACTATTTCCCTCTTGACTTAGGAAAATTTTAGACTTGGTACCTTTGACCTCATTTAATAGTGTTGGGACACCTTGTAAAAGGCCAATGAGCCTTTGAGAATAAAGAAAGAAAGAAAGAAAAATGTTTGTTTGCCTTGAAACCCGAGCAAGGTCTGAGGGGTATTGGTGAAAATCTTTAAAACCTGGTGCCCTAAGCCTTCATTGGTTGGGAGTCACCGACCTCAATGCTCATTACAAGGGTGAATAGGTGGAGTTTAACATACTGTAGGTGCTTGGGTATTAAAATTTATTCTCAAAATTCCAGGGTAAAATCCGAGGAGTTAGTGGTTGAAAGATCCTTAAACCTTGATGCCCTAAACCTTAATTGGTTGGGAGTCATCGATGGGCCCCCATTACATGGACAATTTAGAAAAGAATACCTTTAAGCCTTGTACTCCTACAATGAAAAAAATTGTGAAAAAGAGGTGCGTTCTTAGCCTATTGGAGGTTGATTAGTTTGATAAGCTTTGAAAAAGAACTAGGTTTGGGGGAGAGATTAGTTCAACATACTATATTCGGAAACTAATAAATAACACTTAGATTTTTATGGAAGAGTAAGGTTTGACCCTTTGGGAGCGGAAACTCTTTTAAAGCTTAAATTTGCATAATGCCTTCTCTTTAAGAATTGTGATTATACAAGTTATTTGATAACTCTTGTTGAAGCTTGAGTTTTATTTCTTTAATGTTCCATGTGAGAGTTAGATCATCATGCCATTTGAAAATTGTTTTTTTTATCAGCATGATGTTGTAAATTATAATACCTTTTATTTTTATTTTTCTCTCCTTCATTGCTAAGGGACTAGCAATATGTCGGTTGGGGGGAGTGATTACTACTCAAAAAGTGTTATTTCATAGCTTGTAATTAACTCTTATAAACACTTTTGAGTAGTAGTTATCACCTTTTAGCCCAATTAACATATTAAGGACCCTTGCAATCAATTCTAATCAAATTGTGTTAAGTTTTGGTGTTTTGATAGCTTTTTGATCACGAAAGCAATTCGAGATTGAGGAGAGTTCTTTGGAATCTATGGCAAAGCAATGGAAAGCTCAGAAACATGAAGAAGCGAAGCTTTGAAGTCCTTTGCCATAAGCAAATCCGGAAAGCAAGGAGCAAAGAAATGTCCGGACAGGGCGTCCGGACACACCATCGGATGGCGGCAGAAGTCAATGATCTGGACAACATATCCGGATAGGATATGCTATCGTCCGGGTGTGATGTTCACGGGTGTCGTGTGCTTCTCCCTGAGAGAGTCCAGATAGGGGAGCGCGCCACATGTCCTCTTGGGGAATCCAGATGGAGTTGCTCCGGATAGCCTGGCGGCGCGGGACATTTTTCACATCCGGAATTCCGTCCGCCGACATTTCACATCCGGAATTCCGTCCGCCGACATTTTCACATCCAGAATTCCGTCCGCCGACATTTTCACATCCGAAATTCTGTCTGCCAACATTTCACATCCGGAATTCCGTCCGCCGACATTTCATAGTTGGATGGGAGAGGAGGACGTTTCAACTTCTCCGGTCACACTTATCCAGATCCTCTGATAGCACTTACCATGAGAATTTTTCTCTCAGTATACAATGCCACGGTGTTCTCCTGAAGCTTCCTGATATTTCCGACCGACATCCTGAGATATTTTGCTTTAGATATTTGTTGTCTAAATCCCCAAAGTTTCCTTGTAACCCACCTATCATAGGATTCCTTAGTCTTTAAGTAAGTACAAAGGGTGAATAACCTCATATATATAGTTTGTAATTTTCTTTACAAATATATCTAGTATGTAATCGGTAGAGAAAAGAAAAATATTTTACAGAGCATTTGCTCTGCTTTTCATATATATCTTTGTTTTCTCATTCTTTTTCTTACTAGCCAAACAAGCTCTGAGGAAGTTTCCTCAGAGAATGAGTGGCTAGACTTTTAGTTCCTTGGAGCTAAGGTTGCCGAGAAAGGTTCCAAATGCAAGAATTTATAGCTTTGTGGTTTCAACCATTAATGAAGAGAAAGTGTGTTCCTTTAATGATTTCTATGTTTTTAGTTAACTTAAAACACCTTCAATTCACTTGAGCTAACACTTGGTAAGGCACGTG
This sequence comes from Vitis vinifera, assembly GCF_030704535.1. NCBI lineage: Eukaryota > Viridiplantae > Streptophyta > Magnoliopsida > Vitales > Vitaceae > Vitis > Vitis vinifera. The sequence continues at coordinate 10,902,232 of NC_081815.1, read as the reverse complement.
ATCTCCGTCCATGGAGATGCACTTGTTTATCTCTTGCGAGCTTTTGGGAAGTGACTTGGAGGTAGGATTTTCTAGAATTGCCAACACTTGGTAAGCTTTTGGACTCCAAGGAGACATCCATTAGTTATCTCTTGCGAGCTTGAGAAGGGAAGTCCAAAGTTAAAGATCACCTTGAATGACAAATGCTAGGTGAGAGGCAGGAGCCGTTGCAAGTTGCATCAGTGAGAAGGAATTAGAGCTGAAATCCATTTAAAGGATACATCTGTACAACACCGGTTAGAGAATTGACTATATGTTAATTCTCTAATGCGAGGAAATGAACCAAATGACCGGAGCTCTGTTTTTGCATAAGAAACCTCCCCTGTGAACCCAAACCTCCAAGGAATGTTTTTCTTCATAAGTAATTTCCATTACTTTCTTTTTGGTTAACTTAAACCCAAACCTTTTCCACCAAAGTTTATGTTTTATTTCTTAAGTTAACCTTGAAATGAAAAAACACCAAGTTAACTTTGAATTGGTATCAGTTGTGAGTTGAAAACTCTTCCCAGAGAACGATCCTAGAGCCACTATGCTATATTAGCTAAAGCTATCCTAATGCATGGTGATATAGGTTATAAATTTTGTTGATTACTCTCTCAATCAAAGAGCACCAGTTGGACATGAATCAGCTGAGACACCAATTGGGAATCACGAATCATGTCTCTAGTTTAAAACAAAATTTGGAAATAAATTTGGTCATAAAGTTTTACAAGAACAAAATTTTAAACAAAACTAATTGTTGAAACTCTTAACTCTTGAACCAATAAAATAAAATAAAAAACTAACAATTGTATAACAATTAAGTCGTCTCCATAGGAAACTTGTGCTTAAATGCACTAAAGGTATGAGCTTTATGGTATGAGTGTTGATTGGAAACTCGAGAAAAAAATTGATTTTCAAACTATAGAGGAATAAGGATCCTAGAAACTAGAAAACTAAAAGACAATGAACTCCAGGGGCATAAATTTATAGAAACTTCTTTTCTCACGCTCATCCCACCAACAAGGCTCTAATCCTATGCTTGCAACTTTAGGAACAAGCCATAGGTTTATAGCAAAGGGGGTCCAGTTAGCATGAGTATTAACCACTTGAACAGAATATCAACTCGATCTAACTAATTTTTTTTGGGTTCTTGCAATTAGATGTTTTAAATGGATTCTTGCTCATATCAAAAGGCCAGTGTTTGGTTTATAAGACTAAAGGAGCTAAGGCCAAGGTTGCTTGACTTGTGGCTTTCACAACCACAATCCTTACTTCCCATAGATATTTTTTTTTTATCATCATAACTATGAACCTGAGTCATGGTTACTCTTTTCACTCCTTATAACCACTAATAGGAGTTATGATCCTTTCAACTCGATGAACTATGCTAAGATATGGAGACCTCAGCCCCTTTCACCGATTGGAACCGAAAACACAAAAAGAGAAAAACAAAAGAAAAAACATAGAAATAGAAATGTAAAATTAAAAAGAAAGTTTATTAAAAAGAAAAGGTAATAAAAAAGAAACGAAAGAAACAAAAATAACCTAACTTATTTCCCTATTAATCCTCTCTTTGAGAGAAAAAAAAAAGTTTTTCTATTTACGGTTCTCATATTTATAAGCAAAAATTTCCCTTCTCCTTTATTGCTTCGAAACTACCCCTATGCAATTATGACTTCTATTCATGTTGGAAGATCTACTATGGTTGCACAGCTATCAATCATAAGATGTTTGTGTAGAGTGAAGGGTTGCACTTTGTGGACCCTCTCCCGATCCACCGATCGGTACGACTCGCGAATTAAAACAACAATGTGGAGAAAAAGTGTGGTTTACGAGTTTTGGAAAATCCATCCCGACAAAGGACGATTTTCGTTTGGAGTTGCCACTTACTTTTTATTTTTATTTTGAAATGGGGAAAATTAAGTAAAAAAAAAAAACCCCCTCAATGACTCTAGTTAGGAAAAAGAGGTCTGCGAAACTAGATTTCTGGGTTCGGGGATCAAGTTACCTATCAGGAAGGTACCTCATACAAGGTAGCACCCCTCTAGGCCCAGAATCCAGTCTTTACTGGTGAATTAGGTACATCGGAGCATATGGGTCGAAGATCAGTCAATTCCCTCAGGTTACATAGATAACAAGACTCATGCAATCTTAGCTGATATTTGGCACACATAGGAAATCAATAACCAGAACAAAGTTGCGTACCTGAGGTCCCTAGTCGTGTGCTGCAAGGAAGGGTTAGTCAATAAGCATAGGCACACAATATATGCAAATTCCAAATTTACCAAAATTTCCAGCCATGACCAAACCATATATATGTAATCTCTAGGCTCTACCCAATGGCCACCAAGCGCAACCATGACTCTAGACTACATGGTTAAAATTTAGTTACTCTCATTCTCTTGGCTTTCAGCTGAGGACTAACATCTTTCCCGTTTGAACTTCATTCCCTAATAACTGGAATTTTGAAAACTTTAAAATTGAATTTGGACTTTTCAAAACTTTTTGGAAATTGACGCTAAAAAAAAATAAATCCAAAATTTTCGAAACTTTAGAAATATTTGGAAATGACACTAAAAAAATAAAAAAATCCGGACTTTGAAAATTTTGGGAATTTTTTGAAATGGAAACTAAAAAATAAATCTGGACTTTTTGAAACTTTGGAATTTTTTTGGAAATGACACTAAAAAAATTAAATCCGGACTTAGAGAATTTTGGGAATTTTTGGAAATGGAAACTAAAAAATAAAGCCGGACTTTTCGAAACTTTGGAATTTTTTTGGAAATGACACTAAAAAATTAAATCCGAACATTGAGAATTTTGGGAATTTTTGGAAATGGAAACTAAAAAATAAATATGGACTTCGAGAATTTTTGGAAATAAAATTTTTAAGATGGTATTTAAAAAGGAAACTTGGGAATTTTAGAATTTTGGAAAATAAACTTTGAGAATGGTATTAAAAAAAAAATGAAAATTTGGGATTTGAAGAGAAAATGAAATTTTAGGTACGAAAACTTTTAAAAATTAAATCTGGAACTTTGAGAATTCTAGGAATTTTGGGTGCAAAAATTTTTAAAATTAAATCCGGAATTTTTCAAATATTCAGAAACTTGGGTACGAGAATTTTTAAAAATTGAATCCGGAATTTTTCAAATCTTCGGAAACTTGGGTACGAGAATTTTTTTTAAAAAAAATGAACTCGAGATTTTTGGAATTTTCGGAAACATGAGTATGGGAATCTTAAAAAAAATGAACCCGGAATTTTTGAAAACTTTGATACTGAGAATTTTAAAAAATGAATCCGGAATTTTTTGGAATCTTCAGAAACTTGGAACAAATTTATTCAAAAATCATAAATACATTTTATAAGACTACTCAAAGGTGGCATTTTAAAAAAAAATAGACTTCATCAAGTTTAAAGAAAAACACGTGTGGTTGGAAATCTTAAAGATTGAATAAACAATGAACAAAAGATTTAAAGAAACATTAAAAGTCCAGTAGCCATCATTATTTAAATGGCATCTTACAATGTTATTTGGTGGCGCATGCTAAATTGTGCCCTATAGAGTTGACTAAACCAATTCAACAAACATGTGTTTATTTTTTATTTCAATAGTGGAGACAAGTGAGTGGGCTGGTCATGCAGGGGGCGCATGGGAAAATGGTCAGCTTGCTACTGCCAGCTGGACTTCCATCTAAAAAGCTACCCAAACTTGCTCCTATGTATCCCGACGAGGGGGGAGGGGACACAAAAGAGAGGCACCGCCCATGTCATGGCGGCAAAGGAAGCCATCCCATTCGGGCATTAATCCATTAACACAAAACCTTCCAGAACTAGATAGGCTTATCTGATTACTACCAAAAAGTGCTATTTTGTAGACCTAATTATAATGGTTTTAAGCACCTTTAAGTAGTAATCATATTCATTTAACCCAATTAATTCATTAAGGTCCTTAGTAATTGGTTTTAACCATTTTGTGGCAAGTTTACATGTTTTTATCAGCTTATGAATCGATTCAAGCATGCCAAATGATGGAGGAGCTACTTGGACAAGTTAAAGCAAGGATTTTGGACATTTACAAGCTTGAATTTCAAGTGGAAACACGAGCACAAGCAAAGAGAAGCAAAGAGGAAAAGCAAGCAAAGTGAAGAGAAGCAAAGAGGACAGCAGCTGCAGTCTTCTTTTGCACTTTTGGAGCACTTCCCGAAGTCCATTTTTTACATGTTATATACCATTTCAAAGCTCTGGAAGTCAAGAATTCAACGCTTCAAACCGTGCACGATTTGGAGCTGAAATGAGGAAGATATGGCCTTCGGAAGCCAACTGCTCCAGCATATGCGAAAATTTCGCATTCCACAAGAGCATATGCGAAATTCGCATTTGGTTCGCATTTGGTTCGCATAACCCATGCGTGTTGCGAATTTTGCTCTGCCCTTTGCCGACTCCACTTTAGATATTTTCCTTTGTATTTTGTGATGTAATTTCCTTTATTATCCTTGTAACTAACCAATCATAAGCTTTGGCTTTTGTAAAGACTTTATAAGGGGTGGAAATCATCTCTTGATAGAAGATAGAATATAGACGCATATATACAGACGGAGCCTTGCTCTGTTTTTCTCTCTTCTCCAGCTCTCCCATTTCTATTTTCTTAGTAGCCAAACAGCCTCTAAGGGCTTTTCCTCAGAGGATGATTGGCTAAAACTTTTAGTTTCTCAAAGTATGGATGTTATGTGATGGCTTGGATGCAATCCCATGGAAATTTCTCGCACCCGGAAGTTAAGGTAGTCGTTTTTCATTAATGGTTCATTAATGCAAAGTTTGGTTTTTATTTCCTTTGGACAACTTCCAATGGCCAATACTTGATAAGCTTTTGGATTTCTATCCATTAGTTATCTCCTACGAGCTATTGGAAGGTGAGGTTTTCAATTCCAAGTTTTGTATTAATCCATTAGAACCAATTTCAATGGCCATTGAAAGGTGAGTTTATCACTTGGAATGACTTTGAGTTGCCAATATTTGGTAAGCTTTTGGCTTTAGACCATTAGTTATCTCTTACGAGCCATTCAAAGGAAGTCTAAGGTGAATAACCATTGATGAAATTCACTACCATCTGTTTTGCCATTTTAAAGGATTAAAACTTGATTTGCTAAATCCATACCGGTTCAGGAAGCAAGCATCACCATAGTTGCAACCCCAACGCGAGGAGTCTATCCTGAGATTTCCAATTTGCATAAGAGCCAGAGCATAGCTATCCTATCTTTGAGGAACTTGTTTTTACACCCTTTCATTTTAGTCTTTAATGTTAGCTTAGATTAGTTTAAATCTTTCTCAAACATTTACATCTTCTTTTAAAGCTAACATCCATAAGAAAATCACCTATTTTCCTAATTTGAATATCACTTGTGTTTGCGAAAACCCTTCCCAGTGAACGATCCTAGAACCACTATGCTATAGTAGCTTGGCTACTTTAGTAATAGTATTCAAGGTATAAATTTTGTTGATACGCCTTTAAAGCTAAGCTACCATGAGTCGAATCATTATCTCTTATATCCAAGCCTTTGTCATTCTCTAATACAGACTCAAACACATAGACAAGGACTCTAACACCATAAAAAAAAAAAAAAAAAAAAAAGTAGAAATCATAGATGAAAACATTAAAAAAAATTCCTAGGGAAGGGTGAGCAAAAGATGAACATAAATAGCCTCATTTCAAGGATAGATTCATGGGTTGAAACGGGGGAATGATTCAAAACAGATTTTTAACATGAACAAAATCAAACGAGATCAATGGCATCAACTGAATGAAAAACATAACAAACAGACAAAGAACCAATTTCAACATAACAATTTGTGGCCCTTTTCATCCACACCAATCAATAAAACATTAAGCATTCTGAAAAGACCAGAAGGAGAAATCGAATATAAGCAAGAATTCTGAGAGTAACTAGAAACGTAAGGCACAACCTTTGAGAGGTGTTCCTCATCTTCAAGTGAGATCGATTCTCCTTCTACAAAATCCGCTCAAGACCAGTGATCACGATTTCTTTTCCTTCTTTCCAAAGAAAACAAAAATTCCTCTTTTTTTTCCCCTCAATATCCTTTTTCTTTTCCCATTTTCTCTGTTTTTCTTTAAAAACCTTTCCCACTTCTCCTCTCAGACCTCCGTTTTTTCTCTTTTCTTTCTCTCTAGGTGCCAAACCCTTAGAGACCCCTAGAATTTTCCTCCATGCTTTTAGTTCTCCTCCTACAGAGTCTCCACCCAAGATTTCTCAAAAACCTCATTTTTCATTTTCTCCCCAAACGTCTCCTTCTCTTTTTTTTTTTTCATTTTCCCACATCAGCATCTGTACCACCCCATTTTTTTTCCCGTTCAGATCTGGAAATCCTCACCTTCAGTCTCGGAACCCTAACTCATTTAGCTCCCCACTTCTCGAGGTGAGCAGCTACCCCTCATAACTTCATAATTCCTTACCCGCCAAGAATCCATATGGATTCAAAGTGGGTTACAATCCATCCACAAAATGGCCCAAATCGGACCTAAAGCCATTCTCCAAACCTATCTGGAGCACCAGGGCTCAAACCAACTAGAAAAAGGGCACCAAAAATGCCAAAAATAGAGTCGTTCATCAGCAACCCCGACGAACCAGTCGACCGCCTCAAAAAAACTTGTCGAACCGGTTGACTCGGTTACCCATCCGATTGACCGGTTGAGAAAAATTCTCAAATTTTGACAAAATGTTCCTTGAAGAATAAGGAATCCAACAAAAAAAATTGTGCACAATTCCGAGCTCGGATGAGGGAGAATTGACTAAAATAAGCTAGTGTGTCCTGTCATGGTCTCCAACTTAACTGAGGTTGTGGAGACCTCAACCTCTATCCCATAACATGATACGAACCAAGGAATTGACCATGACGGCATTTCATAATGGACCAAATGCTCGCACTAAATTGGACCATAAGTGAACTCACATGAGGTCTGAGAACCAATTAAGTCCGACAAAGGCTCCATGGTCGTGACACACAGGAATTGAGTGCAGGTGACACCCCTAAGATATATGCAAGTGACAAGGGACAAAATTGAGGGTCTACACACTTTTTTTCTTTTTTCTTTTTTTCATCACAACAACATGATGAAAATGGATTAATTAAGAGCTGTAGGAGTGTTATTTACTACACAATCTTGATGAGTGCACAATGATTGGAAGAAGTAGCATATGCGCTTAGTGGAGCAATCAAGGCAACGCATAGAGATGAGAGCTATTTGGGGTGCACTTCATAGTGGAAAGAGAGAGTACACTTCATTACCTAAAGACGTGCATTGCTTTATTAGGAAAAATTATGCATTGAGGGTGGTTGGTTGTATGTTTGCCTTATTGCTAAACAATAGTTCACTTATGAATAATGAGCATTGTGAAGGCTGAGGTAACGAGGTGCGCTTTCTCTTTGCGCCCTTGAAGGGTGCGTAGTTGTTGAGCCACCTAAGGGAGGTGTGCTATTGACTAGAGTACACTTAAGTGCGCAATCTAAATAGAGATCCTTTTAGTGCACAATAGGGAGCTTACAATGTAGGTAAGGTTCCCTAAGTGTGCAATTCAATTCACCACTCAAAGGTATGCAATGTTTAAGTGGGCTTCTCCAAGTGTGCAAATTAGATTGGTGCTTCTAGCGTATGTAATTTACAATGGGCTCTTGTTAGTGTGCTATGGGGGGCTTGCTCAAATTGGAGTGCGCTTTTGGTTATAATGTTCCCCATTTAGATACTTTCTTCTCCCTAAAGTGTTGGAAGTGTGCGATGCATGCCTTAACTCTATAAAAATCTCACAAAACACATCAAAACAAATTTTTTAAGGCATTAACAACAAACTAAGGTGTGGACTTATTATGAGTGCCTCAAACATTTTGAAATTGACTCTCTTAGAGCCAGTCAATGGTAGTCAATTCATCAAATCATTCAAAAATATTTACGATTCATGAAATATATAAAGTATATGGTTAAGATTTATGATCCAACATATTCGAGTTTCATGTATAACAGTATTATATGGTGACAATATTGAATATATTGCATCAACCAAAGGAAGATACATTAAAGGTTTAGTGATTAAGATCGAGTGACAATTTAATAAACCTATTCACAAAATCATTGCCAAATATAACATTTAAGAAACTCATATATAACAATGGAGTGTGACAACTCAAATATCTTCATATTGAGTTATTAGAGAAAGTATAATCATGTTAGCATAAGGAGGAGCATATTAACAAGGATGTTACAACATTATACTCATTTTCCCTTCATCCAACCTTCATCCAATTCGGTTTTACTTGTACGGTTTTTAACAAGGTAGTCATGGTAGTTCAAAAACATTGAAAAAAATATTATACTATTTTTCTTCATTAGGGTTTTCCCCGTAGTTTTTTTTCTAATAAGATATTAATGAGGCATATTTTAAAATGTTTAACATTTAAGGAGTGTAATAAATAGGTTCAGAGTTTTATGGACACCACCATTTCCTATTATAAAACTTGCAATTGTTCATATGACCTTCATAATTATCAAAAAAGTATTTATTATAATCATATTGATTGTAGCCCATAAATAGGGCCAAGGTTATTGGAAATAATAACTTCAAAATTGACTTTCTTTGAATATCTTCTCTCAAATATTCTCTTTATTTTTACAATATAAAGAAAAGAACAACTTTTATTTGAAGATAAAGGAAAATGAGATAGAAAAAAAAAACAATGTACCATGAAAAATTTTAAAATATTTTCCTCAAAAAAAAAATTGCTAAATGCATTTATTAATTATTTATACTTATTTCTCTAAAATTTTTCATGGAAGTTTTATTTACCATTTCTTTCATTCTATTTTTCTTTACATTTTTCCCTTTTTTGACAATATATAAAGTATTTTTTTAAGTAATATATAATAACAAAATCAATAAAAATAAATGACAGAGTGAAAATTACAAAATAATAGAAAAAGAAAAATCTTATATACCATAAATAGTTCATAGTAAATAAAAATAATGTATTACCCATTTATCTCATACTCATTTTTATATGTGAGAGGCGTTCCGTTCCTTGCACCATTGAGCAAAGTTGTGAAACTACTACGATAATCTAAGTTGGCCCAAAGTTTAGGGGAAGTTAAGTTGAAATGCGAAGCAGAAAATTGATAAGACATAATTTTTTTTTCCACGTGGCAGAGAATGGGAAGGGGGCAGGTATAACCTGTCATTTGTGATTGGCCTCGAGCCCCGGAAATGTATTAAATCACATTTAACCCAATTTCATCTTCTTCCTCTCCTCTTCCTACTCCTCCTCAGGTCTCAGAAGCCCATGACCTCCACCCAGAAGCCACACTTTTACAGGATCATACACCCTTCGTTTCTTACACATGGATACCCTGTGAGTATTCCTCTTTCTTGCCTTCTCCTAATTTTATTCTTTCGTACTACTATACATGGTACTACAATGTGAATTTGTCAACAAAATTTCACAGGGAATTCCTCAGACTTTTCTAAGAGAATATGGAAACAGTCTCTCAAATTTTGTGTTCCTCCACCTTCCCACTGGCGCTGAATGGCCGGTAGAATTGTTGAAACTCCATGGTGAGGTTTTGTTCAGCAGTGGATGGCAGCGATTTGCTGACTTTTATTCTATAGGATATGGGCATTTCTTACTATTCAGATACGAAGGTAGTTCCCATTTCCATGTGCTTATATTTGATATGACCGCTTCTGAGATTGAATATCCATACGCTACTGCTCCCAATCACTACCACAACCATCATAAAGTTTCTGTTGAGAGTTTGGATGATTTTCCATCCTCCAAAACAGCAAACTATATGGACATGATCGATATTACCTCTAGTGAAGCAGTGTTCTACCCTAATGGAGCAAGCAGCTTGCCAAAAGTTGAGGACATTCAGGGTGATTTTCCAACCACCCACAAAACAAGGGAGATAACAAGAAACAATCCTTCTTTTAAACCTCATAACGTTTGCAGTTCCCACCACTATCATCCCTCCATCCCAATTTCTAGGGGTAAGAAATGTTTGCCTGAGTTTTTACTGTCTTTGATTGATGCTGCATGCTGTTGTAATCTTATCCATCCATTTCAGGTGGAGCTCTTGAAAGAGCTAAATCTTTCAAATTCGAAAAGCCTTTCTTCATTATCACCATGCGACCATCTTATGTTGGTAGTAAGAAAAGTTTGGTAAGCTTTCAAACGGCAGTATGGTTGATTTTTGCTCAATAATGGTATGTTGACGAGTTGGCATATCAAATCTCAACATTTTCACATATCATGATCTTTAAAGAAGAATCTTTTGTTTATCCATGCAGACCGTACCATTGAGTTTTGTCAAGAGGCACTTCAAAAGGGATAACAACAATACAATCCTTTCGGTTTCAGATGGAAGAACTTGGTCTGTCAAGTACATTAAGCGAAAAAACAATGTACAGTTCTCCTCAGGTTGGGCAAAGTTTGTGCGAGATAACTCTTTGGAAGTAGGTGATGTCTGTGCCTTCGAGCTGGTCAAATGCACTGGAACTTCACTCAAGGTTGAGATTTTTCGGAACAATGAAGATGCAAGTCATCACCTGCAGCAGTGAGAGTAGAACTTTTAAATTTAGTAGATGAAGGCTCGATTTGGCATGATTTTGGACAAGTGTTCAGATGAATTTTTGTGATGTTTGATTGTCTTTAAACTCTCAAAATGAAACGTGTTTTCGACTCGCAATTATTATGTAGGATGAATGATATAAATTTGTCGGTATATATAACTCTTTTTTTCTTCCTTCGCAATTATTTTTGTTCCATAAATCTGGAGTGGACCTGGAACTTGAGAAGTTGTAGTGAAAAAGAAAAGGGAGAATTATGATTTAGATGATCCATTAATTAAGCATGTGGAATTAGCATAAAGGTTCCTACAAACGTGCAGAGCATTGACCGCCAGTTAATTGGCACTTGTTTTATAAACCATGCGGAGCTCGCCTCTCTCAATTACTTGATCTCACCTTCAAATGCCCTGTTCCGGTGTCTTGTCCACAGGGAGGATTGGGAGATACACCCTCTTTACATCCATTCAATATTTGAATATAGCTAGGTTGTTGTACCTTCATTTGCAGAAGGGGGTTTGCCACCTAACCTAATCTGTCTTCACTTTCCTCTGGAATTGCTAAAAATCAGAGACTTTCGGACTGACTGTGCAGCTTGCAAAAACTTTCCCTCTCTTACGCCATGTTTGGTTTTTGAAAAATTTAAAGAAAAATGCAAATAAAATGAAATAGAGTTTCCTATTTCAATTCCAAACTACATATAAAAAAAGAAAGGAAAAAAAGAAACAGAAAAGAAGTAGGTGATGAAATGAACAAAAATACATTTTAACATTATTCAGTGTGACCCCGACATCCCCGAAGGGAGAAAAGAGAAAATTCACCAATGAGAAGCTCTATAAATTGGCTCCATACAAATGAAGGATTCAAGCCTCAATTGGGGATCAATAAAGAGTTATTATAATACAACCAATCAGTCAAAACAAATTAGACATAATTACCATAAAATCTATGCTTAATCGCCACAAAATCTGGAATAATCTTTTGACATAGATGAAAATCTTGTTTGACAAATTCTTTTGGTTAAACTCAATTTTACTCTTATCTTATTCTCCATTTTAACACAAATATGAGGCAGGAGGGCCCTAAAACTCTGCTTCTTTCCCTTTAATTATTGTTATGGATAGTTTCTCATCAGCCATTTTGGTACCTCATATACTTTATGATAATTAGGATTTACAATGGAACGAGTTTTTTGGGATATTCACCTTAATGGAACATGCTCGGAATAAATATAAATGGGTTTGGAGTACATATAAACATATTCGGAATGAATTTGATAAATTATTTTACACCCAAGTGGAATTGGGTTTGATTTTAATCCATTTCAGCTCGATCTAATTATATAATAATAATAACTAAAAAATATTTTAATTGATAATTTTTCTTCATTTTTTTTACCTTTTTCACATATATAAATTATTACTTTTAGTAAAAATAAATTATAAATATTTATAATATTTATAAATTGTATTTATTTTTAATACAATTTTTATTTTTAAAAATATGAAAAAATTAAAAAAAAAAATCATTGAAAATGTTGAAAAAATAAAATGAAAAGGTCAAACAATCGAGCATATATTAAAATTTGAAAATATACCGATTTACCTGTACTTACAATTGATGTGAGCCATTTATGAAACCTTTGAAAAAGAAGATGAATTGAATCATTTTACATGGTTTGAACATTTAAACGAAACCAATTAAAATAGTGACATTAGCTAACCCAATGAAATATTAGAAAGTTAATAAGAGGATTCAAGTAAGGATAAACATGGCCAAGATTTAAGCCCTAAAGCATATTTTTAAAGTTATTTATTTTTATATGCCCTTTTTACATTTTTCCTTTTTTTTTTTATCAAAAATAAGCAACAAGTATACATATTGTTTGGCAATAGAAAGGAGATATAAAATTTTTCTGTAATATTAGATTTGCCCTTTTAATCTTTAATTAAAAACCAAAAAAAAAAAAAAGTAGTGTTGGTATTTAATAATTTAAGAATGACTTATATCGTAAAGATTGATACATAATAAATGAAAAAGGCAAAAATAAAAAACAACCAGAGAGGCACATTCGTTAAAAAAAATGAAGAAAAAAAAATTTTAAAAAAAATGCTTAACTTCTAATTGCAACATAAGTTTTAAATAAATGTTAAAAATAAATTTCAAAAACCTTAAAAAAATAAGATATTTCTTTAAATCAAAATAGAAAGTGTGCTCTCATCTTTTCCTATGAAATTGAATTGGAATCAGTGGGACATTTTGATCCCACGCATATTAAATATCTCCCCACCTACTTCCCTCCCCTTTCCATTCTTCCTTGGCACCCTCACTCTCTCATATGAATTTATGGACCAAAAAAACCAGAAAATGATTTTTTTTTTTTCTGAGTTGGATAAAAGTCTATAGAAATTATCAAAAAATTTAATTTAAGCTAAGCAGAAAAGCGAACAATATTTTGGAAGAGAATGTGAACGGAGGATGGAAGTGCAATGGTCAGTGCATATCTGCAGGGACAGTGGACCCATCACCTGCATTTTGCCTCGAGCCACATACATGAATTAAATCACATTTGACCCAATTTCAGCTTCAACCACTTTTCTTTTTGCTGCAGGTCTCAGAAGCACATGACCTCCACCAAGAAGCCACAGTTTTTCAGGGTTATACACCCTTCTTTTCACATGGATGCCTAGTACGTATTCATCTTTCTTAACCCTTTTTTTTCTTTGTAATATTCATTGGTGACACCATAAGACCTGTTGACGAATTTCCACAGGAAATTCCTAATATCTTTCTGAGAGAACATGGAGGCAGTCTCTCAAATTTTGTATTCTTCCACCCTCCCACTGGTGCAGTATCGCTTGTAGAATTGTTGAAAGGCCATGGTGAGGTTTTGCTCAGCAGTGGGTGGCAGCAATTTGCTGACCATTACTCTATAGAATATGGGTATTTCTTACTATTCAGATGTGAAGGCGATTCACATTTCCATGTGCTTGTATTTGACATGACCGCTTCTGAGATTGAATATCCATGTGCTACTAATCCAACCATTGACCATACCCACCACCAAGTTTCTCTTGAGATTTTGGATGATTTTCCTATCTCCCAAACAACAAACCATGTAGACATGATCGATATTGCCTCTAGTGAAGAAGAGTTCCACCCTAATGAGGCAAGCAGTTTGCTCAAGTCCGAGGAAATTGAGAGTGACTTTCCACCAACCCAGAAAACAAGTAAGACGTACAAGAGGAAAGAATTCTTCTTTGAAACCTCATAACGCTTGCAGTTCCCACACATATCATTCTTCCATTCCAGATTGCAGGGGTGAGAAATTTTTACTCGAATTTTTGTTGTCTTTGATTGATGGTGTTGTTGTAATGTTCTCCATTCATTGCAGATGGAGATCTACATTTTTCACGTGCGCCACCATTCGATCTGCAAGACTCGCTTTTTATTTGTGAAAAATTAATTTTGTAAAAGTCGGAGTCGTCACTTATTTTGTTTTATTTTTTAAATGGAAAATAAAATAAGAAAGAAAACCCTAAAAAAAGTGACTCCATAGTTTTTGAAAAAATGTGTTTTTGAAAAAACTCAAGCCTAGGTCCGAGGATTAGGTTACCTATTGGGAAGGTACCTTTAAAAGGTAGCACCCCTCTAAGCCCATTAAAGGTCTCTACCGACTAAGTTAAGGGAAATGTGGCAATTATTTGATTGATTGAGGGTACCTAGGTAGACTAAGGTGATTTCAAAAAATAGCATATCAAACAAGATCAAATCACAATAAAGGAGAGTTATGATGCGTACTCGAACTACTTCTCAAGCGCTATCATAAAACATCAGGGTTAGTATAGAAATATAGCACACAACCTATATTTAATCATAGCGAATCAAGCATACATCTAAGCACCTAAGGATCACATCAAGCATAAATGAAATTCACAATAACATGCATGTTCATAAAATTTCGAAAAGTAAGTGATAGAGAGTGTATCTAGATAACATGCATAATTTATAAGATTCCTAAAAAAAATGCTAGAGTGGTTAGGACAATTATATATCATATAACATCTTTATTATGTCTAATATACATTGCCAAAGCCAAAATCGAGCTAAGATAAGTCAAATGACTCCAAAAATAATACCAATTCAAACAAGTATTGAGTCATCAGCATGCATATAGTAAAGGGAGTATCACAAAAATAATTTCTAAAAAAACGTCTTGGAGTGGAATTTAATCACAAAAAAATTGTTGGGAACAACTCCTACACATCTAGAATAAGATACCAAAATCCAAACACTCATTCAAATGTCAAATTGTAGCAAAGACGCCCAAAAGTTCTAGAAGGTCCAAATTAGCTAAAAAAAATAGTGGCATGCAAAATATATATTTTTTAAATAATAATACATCACATAAAATAGTACAAAAAATCACATACATTTTTCAACGTCTATATCACAACAAAAAATAAATTTAGGGTCAGATAGTACTCAAAAATATTTTTAAAACACTCAAGCTAATCAGATGTACAAAATCTAGCATGTATAGAAGGTACGACTTTGAAAAATCAAAAAGGTATATTTTTTTAATATTTTATGTATCTAATATCAATTTCAAGAAGCCTAAAATTGGGGGAAAATATTGCATAAAATTTAAAAGGTTGTCTGGTATTTTATTTTTGCAAAAATATCTCAGGCGTCTAGAACTGGGTGAAAACGAAGCCCTCCTAAAGACTCATTTATATTTTCTATTCTAGAATGGCTTTCTAACTCAAACGAAACTTTAAATTCAAGTTCAAGAAGTGAGGAAAGTCATACAAGTTTTGGAAATTTTTTAAAAACATTCTAATGTTACTAAAACGAATTTTAAATCTAAAGGGTTAGTGGCTGAGTAAACAATGGTAGCAAGGAAGAGTTTTGAAAAGAAATTCTTATGTAAGGGTTTTACCAATTCCCCAATTGATATACACAAATATGGCTTAGAGTCATCCCATTTATTTGGGATCACAAGCTTTGATTCATGTTTTGTTCAAAACCAAAATTTTCATTGAAAATCGAGAAAGATGCGAACCGATTAAAAGATGGTTGCATATTATTTAAGAAAATGAGATTTTGATTCTAAGGACTCTAAATGAGTTTTTGAAATAGATTTTTAAAGGGATCTTTTGAGAAAAGTGTTATATTTGAGAAATTAATTTGAGAACAATAAAACATATGAGAAACAGTATACCAAGCAAAACAAACGAAAACAAAAATCACAAAGTAAAATTTTTGGCAATCAAGCAAACTGAAATGGTGTGAATGGAGGTCAATCTTCATTATTTTCCAATGGCCTCAGAAGATTAAATATGAAATAGAATCATCAAAGTAAGAACATGAAGAATTTTAGATCAAGCAAGGTAACAAGATATCGATCAAGATTTGTTCACTAGAATTCTAAAAGCATATAAGCTATAAAGTATATTCAATCAAGAGCACATGACAAATGAACCCAATAGGATAAACCAAAAGATAAACTTAACCATCCAAAACATGGATATAATGACATGAAATCAATTAGGAAACTAAATTATAAAAAAAAAAAAAACTCAGGAACCATATGGGATCAATCAAAAACTCAAGTTATCAACATGAAAACACAAATAATAGCATGAAATTAAAATTAAAATTGTACAAAATATCTAAACTAAAAGAATAAATTAAAACTAAGATTAAGATAAAACTAAAAGAAAGAATTTGATCACATGGAATTGATTATTTAATGAACTGAAATGACAAGAATATAATGACATAGAATTAATTTAACTAAGAAACTAATGTTCTAAAAACAAACATGCTCGGAATAAATAAATAAATAAATAAAAAACTAAACTAAACTAAACTAATTTTGAACCATTTTAATTTAATCTAGAGAATTAGAAACTAAAACTAAATAAAACCGAACCTTTTGAATTAATGTAATGAATAAAAATTAAGTTAAACAAATTTCCAACTTACCTTTCCGGAGAACACGAATGGGCTATAGAATCTTCAAAGGTACGGGCTGCTTTCTTCTCCAAAGTGGCATGCTATTGGGCGTCTCTGGTCTAATGAACCTAGCCAGGTCTCTGACGTGGATGGTCAGGATGCAACTGGAGCTAATTCTTTTTACCAAATTATCCCAAAATTACCATTATATCCCCAAACACCACCGAAACATTTGGCTTATCTTTTCTCCAACCCGATTCGCCTCCAAATCCCAGTCATCGACGCTAGCAGCTCCATTGCGGAGAATGCTTCCAGTGAAAAACCTGTCGGAGCTCCGGAACGATAGCGCATGTGAGGAGATTAACGCTGTCGAAGACAACCTGTCTTCATAATCCTTGAACCAGCTTCATCTTGAAGCTACCTCCGCCGCGGTGCTAGGCCCTGGAGGCTCCGATGCAAGTTGATTTGACTAAGCTCGGGTGTCATCCTTGTCCTTTTTCTGCTGCACTGCTCTCAGAGCCTCCTCGTCGATGGGTGGAGGCCACGATAACCTCGGACCCATGATCGATGACATAGCCAAACGAGCCTACAGAGTACGACCGTCTCGCCTCTCTGGAATCTGACACTAATCGACGTCAACTCACAGAACCGAGCTCGATTCGGAAGCTATCGCCAGCGTTCATTGACGTGAGTATGGCCTTCATAAAATCTGCTTCGGTCGCGAATATCGGAGATCGACATAGAGGACACGTCTTATTGGATGTCAGCCACGCGTCGATGTATCGAGCATGGAATGCGTGGTAGCAGATCGAAAGCAGTCGAAGCTGATCGTGAGGCTCAAACTTGGAGGGACACACGGCGCAACCACTGGCAGAGAATGAGTTGTGGCCCCTGACAGAGCAGAAAGTGAAGAAAGGCAGAGAATCGTTCAACGACAAGTCTTCCGGCGACACGCGTCGACTAGAGAAGCGACGGTCAGAGTCGGCAGGTGGGGACAGAGCGTCAGTCATCGTTCGGCATAAAGGGTATTAACATGCGTTGTAGGGGACATGTTAAAGAGAAGAGAACGAGGGTGGTGATGACGGATGAGAGGGCGGTGTGGGTTTCAAAGTGGCAGCATGTTCTTGTTATCCATGGGAGTGCGTGCTATCCTCATTTCTTCACCAGTGCGGCCTCTGGAAAAATCTCTCCTGGGTGCGGTTGTTCCTCTTGCTTCTCAATGGTTCCTCCCTTTTCCTTTCCGTCTCTGTCCTTTTTCACCCCTCTTCATCTTCCCTCTATCCGCTTCACCAAGTCAAGCGCGATCATAACTCTTTTTTTTTTTTTTTTCATAAACATAGCCTTCATTCTATCCATATACACACTGCATGTTTCCTTTTCTTCTGCCCCTATCCTTTTGCAGCCAAGGTGGAGATATAAGAAAGAATCTCCTATCTCATCCTCTCTCGTCCGCTTCCCTAAACCAAGTCTCTCATTCAATCCATTTCTTACCGAATCCAAAATCCTTCCATACGTGCTGGCCACTTACCATCATTGCATGATAATCTCTTCCTTACCTGAACACAACCCTCATTTTTTTGTCCATATACACGCGGACTGATTCCCCCTCTGAACAAAGCTCTCATTCCATTCATATACATGCTGCCCTTTTTTCTTTTTCTTTTTCTATGGCAAACCCCTTTGGTAAGTTTCCTACATAAACATAAAATTATTAGATTTAATAAATGAATAAAACGTATTTTAGAAATTTATAAAATAAAAATCATAAAAAAATAAATAGCATGCAAGAAAGAAATGCAATCCAGTATCATGTAAGCCATGCAAGAATGCCATGCAACCATGCAAACTACACAAACATGCAATTCATACCAGCCATGCAAACATGCAAAAATTACCTAAAAGGTGACTTAAGCAAGATTAGGTAAACCTAAATGGGCTAAGGCGTGCTAAAAAGGGTCCAAGTGAGCCTAAGTGGGCTTAAGGTGGTGCCTAATGGGCCAAGTGCACCTAAATGGGCCTAGGGTGCCTAAGTGGGCCTAGGGTGCCTATGTGGGCCTAAGTCTAAATAGGGTTGCCAAGAGTCACAACGGGGTTAGATAAATCCTTCAACCAAAGTCCCCAAGGTAGCTTAGAAAAGATAGGCTACACGAATAGTAATGGGCCACCAAGGAATTACTATAAAGTATCAAACAAATACTAGGAGGACAAAATGGAGGGTCTACAATAAGTGATTACGACTCAAAAAGTGCTATTTGATAGCCTTTAATTAATCCTTTTAAACACTTTTGAGTAGTAGTTTAGGCATTTTAACTCAATTGGCATGTTAAGGATCCTTTAAAGCAATTTTGATCACTTTGTGTAAGTTTTGGTGTTTTTGTTAGTATTTTGATCACCAAAGCAAGTCAAGACTGAGGAGAGCTATGAGGAATCTTGGGCAAAGCTTAGAATTCATTTGCCAAGAGTGAATCTGGATTGCAAGGAGAAAAAGCAAAGAGAATCTGCCATAAAGCCTATTCTTGATGACAGTCATAGCAGCCACTTTTGGAGAACTTTCTGAAGTCCAAATGATGCATGCTATATACCATTTCAAAGCTCAGGAAGTCAACAATCCAATGCTTTAAACGGTGTGCAATTCGGAGTTGAAACGAGGAAGTTGCAGCCATTACAAGCCAATCACTCCGAGCTGAAGGAAGCATTTTGCAAAGTGCTGCGAAATCACCCTTTTGTTGCGAAGTGATTTCGCAGCATTTTTGTACAGTAAGGTGTTTCTCCTTCTGACGATGCACGAACCATGCCGCGAGAAGGGAGCTTGGAACCTCAAGGTGGAAGCCAACTTCGCAGCCCTATGAAGATAGCTTGGTGTTGCGAAAATATTTCGCAGCCCTCTTGAGTGTCTGCGAAATTTCGCAGACACCATTTTTCTCCTGCGAAATGGTTCCTGAAGCCTCCCGAAGTTTGCTACCGACATTGGGAGATATTTTCAATTAGATTTTTGTTGTCTAAATCCCAAAATACTCCTTGTAAGCCACCAATTACATGATTCCTTAGTTTTTAAGTTAGTAAAAAGACTAAATATCTTTGTAATAATTAGTTTTATATTATGTTGATATATATATACCTCTCGAGAGCCTGTTCTCAGAGAGGAGTTCCTTCTGTAAACGTTTGGGTAAGCAAGTAAAGTCTCTTTTCTTTCTACTGCCTTACCTTCTCACTTTGTATTTTCATTTTATTACTAAGTTATGAATTCTCTGAGGAGTTTTCCCCAGAGAATGAGTAACTAAACCTCTAATTCCTTGGAGCTAAGGTTGCCGGGGAAGGTTCCAAGTGCAAGAATGCAAAGCTTTGTGGTTTTAGCTAGTAATGAAGAGGAAGTGAAATCCTTTAATGATTTCTATGTTTTTAGTTAACTTAAAACACCTTAGAGTCACCTGGGCCAACACTTGGTAAGGCAAGTGATTTCCAACCATGGAAATGCACTAGTTTACCCCTTGCGAGCCTTTGGTAGGTGACTTCAAGGTAGGATTTTCTAGAATAGCCAACACTTGATAAGATTTTGGACTCCAAGGAGACATCCATTAGTTATCTCTTGCGAGCTTTTGACGGGTAATCCAAGGTTAAAGATCATCTTGAATGGTAAGTGCTCGTGAGAGGCATGAACCATTGCAAGTTGCATCAGTGAGAGAATTAAAGTGAAATCTAATTGAAGGAGTCTCTGTACATCACCGGTTAGAGAATTGACTATATGTTGAATCTCTAATGCGAGGAAATGAACCATCTGACCAAAGTCGTGTCTTTTGCATGAGGAACCACCCCAGTGAACCTAAATCTCCAAGGAATGTTTTTCTTCCTAAATTATTCCAAACTTCTGTTTAGTTAGTTAGTTTAAGTCTCAACCTTTACCCATCAAAGTTTGTGTTTTACTTCTTAAGCTAACCATGAAATGAAACAAGACCAATTCACTTGGAATTGGTATCATTGATTGCTTGTTAGTCATTCCCAGTGAACGACCCTAGAGCCACTATACTATAGTAGTTTTTTCTTTGCTACCCTAGTGTATGGTGTTATAGGTAATAAATTTTGTTGATCACTTCCTCAATCAAGGAGCACCAGCTGAACACAAATCAGCTGAGACACCAATTGGGCATGAATCAAATGGCGCCTCTGCCGGGGAATGAGTGTCAAGTTTGTTGTGATACCATTTTTTGAGCACTTGTGATTTTCATCACAAGTTGGTAAAGTTTCTTTCACTTTACTAATTTTCATTCTTTCTTAGTTAATTCATAATCTAAGTTTATCTTTTAAAATTTAGTCTAGTTTAATTTTGTTGTTGTAGCTCTGTTTTTCTTGTTGTCCTCTGTTTTTATTTAAGTTGCAGGTAGATACTAGTTGTGTATGCCCAAGTGGATACGAGACATTGGAGATAGGCTTGTTAAGTGTGATACACCTCAGAGAAAAGAATTGGAAGTGATCTTGAATATCATGGAAACTACACCTGAAGATCAGCATAGTCACCAAGGTCGTCAAGACAATCTCAATGAATTCAGATCAATGAGGGACCGTATGCATCCACCTCGTATGAGTGCACCATCATGTATAGTGCCCCCTACAGAGCAGCTAGTGATCAGACCGTATCTTGTTCCACTTCTACCAACTTTCCATGGGATGGAGAGTGAGAATCCGTATGCACACATTAAGGAATTTGAAGAAGTTTGTAATACATTCCAAGAGGGAGGAGCTTCAATTGATTTGATGAGGCTTAAGTTATTTCCTTTTACTTTAAAGGATAAGGCCAAAATTTGGCTTAATTCTTTAAGGCCAAGGAGTATCCGCTCTTGGACTGATTTACAAGCTGAATTCCTTAAGAAATTTTTTCCTACTCATAGAACAAATGGCTTGAAAAGGCAAATTTCAAACTTCTCAGCTAAAGAGAATGAGAAATTCTATGAGTGTTGGGAAAGATACATGGAAGCTATAAATGCTTGTCCTCACCATGGCTTTGATACTTGGCTATTGGTGAGCTATTTTTATGATGGTATGTCATCCTCAATGAAGCAACTCCTCGAGACAATGTGTGGGGGAGATTTCATGAGCAAAAATCCAGAGGAAGCTATGGATTTCTTGAGCTATGTAGCTGATGTTTCAAGGGGATGGGATGAACCAACCAAAGGAGAAGTGGGAAAGATGAAGTCTCAGTTGAATGCTTACAATGCAAAGGCTGGGATGTATAATTTAAAAGAAGATGATGACATGAAAGCAAAGTTGGCAGCTATGACAAGGAGATTGGAGGAGCTGGAGCTAAAAAGAATACATGAAGTGCAAGCTGTTGCTGAAGCACCAGTGCAAGTGAAGCTGTGTCCCAATTGTCAATCATATGAACATTTGGTGGAGGAGTGCCCTACAAGTTCAGCTGAAAGGGAAATGTATAGAGATCAAGCAAATGTTGTTGGACAATTCAGGCCCAATAACAATGCACCTTATGGAAATACCTACAACTCAAGTTGGAGGAATCATCCAAATTTCTCATGGAAGGCCAGAGCACTCAATACTAACAGCCGGATCCACCATCTCAGCAATCTTCAAGTATTGAACAAGCAATAGCCAATCTCAGCAAGGTAATGGGAGATTTTATTGAAAAGCAAGAAGCCACTAATGCTCGACTCGATCAAAGAATTGATAGAGTGGAGAGTATGTTGAATAAAAGGATGGATGGAATGCAAAATGATGTGAACCAAAAATTTGACAACATCCAATATTCAATTTCAAGGCTTACAAATTTGAATACACTGTAAGAAAAAGGAAGATTTCCTTCTCAACCTCACCAAAATCCCAAAGGTGTCCATGAATTGGAAAGCCAAGAGGGAGAATCATCACAGGTGAAAGATGTCAAAGCCTTGATCACTCTAAGGAGTGGTAAGAAAATTGAGCAGCCATCACCCAAGCCACATGTTGAGAAAGAAGAAGAGATAAAGAAAGGGAAGGAAATGGAAGATAAAGAGAGTGAGATCAGTGAAGAAAAGAAGGACTCTAATTCAACAATGAATGCAATTCCAGAGAAGGAGCTTCTGAAGGAAGAAATGCTGAAGAAATCAACTTCTCCACCTTTTCCTCAAGCATTACATGGGAAAAAGGGGATTAGAAATGCAGCTGAAATCCTTGAAGTATTGAGGCAGGTGAAAGTTAATATTCCACTGCTGGATATGATCAAACAAGTTCCAACGTATGCAAAATTCCTAAAGGACTTGTGTACTATCAAAAGAGGGTTAACTGTAAACAAGAAAGCCTTCTTGACTGAGCAAGTAAGTGCAATCTTACAGTGTAAGTCCCCTTTGAAGTACAAAGACCCTGGAAGTCCTACCATTTCAGTCATGATTGGAGGAAAGGTAGTTGAGAAAGCCTTGCTAGACTTGGGAGCAAGTGTGAATTTGCTTCCATACTCTGTCTACAAGCAATTGGGACTTGGAGAGTTGAAGCCAACAGCAATCACTTTATCTCTGGCAGATAGATCAGTGAAAATTCTAAGAGGGGTAATTGAGGATGTATTGGTTCAAGTGGATAATTTCTACTATCCAGTAGATTTTATTGTTCTTGATACAGATCCTACTGTAAAGGAAGCTAATTTAGTTCCTATCATCCTTGGAAGGCCATTTCTTGCAACTTCAAATGCAATCATCAACTGTAGAAATGGGCTTATGCAACTCACTTTTGGTAACATGACACTGGATCTCAATATTTTCTATATGTCTAAAAAGCAAATCACTCCGGAAGAAGAAGAAGGTCCAGAAGAGCTATGTATTATTGATATTTTGGTGGAGGAGCACTGTAATCAACATATGCAAGACAAGTTGAATGAAAGTCTTGAGGATATTGAGGAAGGTTTTTCTGAATCTCCTATTAGGCTTGCTACTCTACAAAGTTGGAGAAAGATAGAAGGAATTCTACCTTTGTTCAATGAAGAAGAGGAGGCAGCTGTTGAAAAAGAAATTCCAAAACTCAATCTGAAGCCTTTACCTGTGGAGCTGAAATATACATATCTTGAAGAAAATAATCAATGTCCTGTTGTGATATCTTCATCTCTGACTAGTCATCAAGAGAATTGTTTAATGGAAGTTCTCAAGAGGTGTAAGAAGGCAATAGGATGGCAAATATCTGACTTGAAAGGCATTAGTCTTTTAGTTTGTACCCATCATATATATATGGAGAAGGAAGCAAAGCCAATTCGTCAATTTCAAAGAAGGTTGAATCCTCATCTACAAGAGGTGGTGCGAGCTGAGGTGCTGAAGCTACTTCAAGCAGGAATCATTTACCCTATATCTGATAGCCATTGGGTGAGTCCTACTCAAGTGGTACCAAAGAAGTCAGGGATCACAGTGATTCAAAATGAAAAAGGGGAAGAAATTACTACACGCCTCACTTCAGGTTGGAGGGTGTGTATTGATTATAGGAAGCTGAATGCTGTCACCAGGAAGGATCATTTTCCATTGCCATTTATTGATCAAGTGCTGGAGAGAGTCTCTGGACATCCATTCTATTGTTTCTTGGATGGGTATTCAGGGTATTTTCAGATTGAAATTGATTTGGCAGATCAGGAAAAGACCACTTTTACATGTCCATTTGGAACATATGCTTATAGAAGAATGCCTTTTGGTTTATGCAATGCACCTGCTACATTTCAAAGATGTATGTTAAGTATTTTCAGTGATATGGTGGAGCGAATTATGGAGGTTTTCATGGATGACATCACCGTATATGGAGGTACATTTGAGGAATGCTTGGTTAATTTGGAAGCAGTTCTTCATAGATGCATTGAAAAAGATTTGGTGCTGAATTGGGAAAAATGCCATTTTATGGTTCATCAAGGAATTGTCCTTGGCCATATCATCTCTGAAAAAGGCATTGAAGTTGATAAAGCAAAGGTGGAGCTTATTGCCAAATTACCATCTCCAACAACTGTGAAAGGAGTAAGGCAGTTCCTTGGCCATGCAGGGTTCTATAGGAGGTTTATAAAAGGTTTTTCAAGTCTTTCAAAACCTCTTTGTGAGCTGTTAGCTAAGGATGCTAAGTTTATATGGGATGAAAGGTGTCAGAATAGCTTTGATCAATTGAAGAAATTTTTAACAACAACTCCAATAGTGAGAGCCCCTAATTGGCAATTACCTTTTGAATTGATGTGTGATGCCAGTGACTTTGCTATAGGAGCTGTGCTTGGCCAAAGAGAAGATGGGAAGCCCTATATGATTTACTATGCAAGTAAAACACTAAATGAAGCTCAGAGGAACTACACAACTACAGAGAAAGAATTGTTAGCTGTGGTATTTGCTTTGGACAAATTTCGAGCTTATTTAGTGGGGTCTTTCATCATTGTCTTCACTGACCATTCAGCCTTGAAGTATTTATTGACAAAGCAAGATGCAAAAGCAAGGTTGATTAGATGGATTCTTTTGTTACAAGAATTCGATCTTCAAATCAAAGATAAGAAAGGAGTGGAGAATGTAGTAGCTGACCACTTGTCAAGGTTAGTTATAGCACATAATTCCCATCCCTTGCCTATCAATGATGATTTTCCTGAAGAATCACTCATGTTCCTAGAGAAAACTCCTTGGTATGCTCATATTGCTAATTATTTAGTAACTGGTGAAATTCCAAGTGAGTGGAATGCACAGGACAGGAAGCACTTCTATGCCAAAATTCATTCTTATTATTGGGAAGAGCCCTTTCTCTTTAAGTATTGTGCAGATCAGATAATAAGGAAGTGTGTCCATGAAGATGAGCAGCAAGGGATTCTATCTCATTGTCATGAGAATGCATGTGGAGGCCACTTTGCCTCTCAGAAAACAACCATGAAGGTATTGCAATCAGGGTTTACTTGGCCATCTCTTTTCAAAGATGCCCACATCATGTGTAGAAATTGTGATAGATGCCAAAGGCTTGGAAAGCTAACAAAAAGAAATCAAATGCCTATGAACCCCATTCTGATAGTTGAGTTATTTGATGTATGGGGCATTGACTTCATGGGACCTTCCCCAATGTCTTTTGGTAATTCTTACATCTTGGTGGGGGTAGATTATGTTTCTAAGTGGGTTGAGGCAATCCCCTGTAAACAAAATGATCACAGGGTGGTTCTCAAGTTTCTTAAAGAGAGCATTTTCTCAAGATTTGGGGTGCCCAAAGCCATAATCAGTGATGAAGGTGCTCATTTTTGCAACAAACCTTTTGAAGCTCTGTTATCCAAGTATGGAGTGAAGCATAAGGTAGCCACACCTTATCATCCTCAGACTTCCGGGCAAGTTGAGCTAGCTAACAGGGAAATAAAGAACATCTTGATGAAAGTGGTGAATTCCAACAGAAAGGATTGGTCTATTAGGCTTCATGATTCATTGTGGGCATATAGAACAGCTTATAAGACTATTCTTGGGATGTCTCCCTATCGTCTTGTCTATGGTAAAGCATGCCATCTCCCTGTGGAAGTTGAATACAAAGCTTGGTGGGCAATAAAGAAGCTGAACATGGACTTGATCAAGGCAGGAGAAAAGAGATTTCTAGACCTTAATGAGATGGAGGAATTAAGAAATAATGTTTATATCAATTCCAAAGTTGCAAAACAGAGGATGAAGAAGTGGCATGACCAACTCATCTCCAACAAGGAATTTCAGGAAGGGCAAAGAGTTTTGATGTATGACACAAGACTCCATATCTTTCCTGGGAAGCTCAAGTCGAGGTGGATTGGCCCGTTCATTATTCACCGAGTATGGTCCAATGGAGTGGTGGAATTATTGAATTCCAATGGCAAGGATAGCTTTAGAGTCAATGGATATCGTCTCAAGCCATTCATGGAGCCATTCAAATCAGAAAAGGAGGCAATCAACCTCCTTGAGCCTCAAAAAGCCTAAGTGAAAAAGGGTTTGCTGGACGTGGTTTACCACAGTCCAAAATTTTTGTAAATTTTATAAATTTTCAAGTTGTTTCCATACTTTTGATCTTAGTTTTTGATCTTAAATCATGTTTTTAGGTGTGTTTTAATCGTTTTGAATGATCCCAGGTGGAAGAAATTTCAAGGAGATTGAAAGAAAAAAAAATCGGGTCGAAATCGGAGCCAAAACAGAGCAAAAACAGGGGAAAAACAGAGCTCTGCGAAATTTTGCAAAAAGAAGGAAACTTCTGCGAAATGGGCATTTTGTTGCCAAACCATTCCGCAACACTGTAGAAGTCTCTGCGAAGCTATTTCGCAGCTGCGAAAGTGAATTTGGCACACGAGTGCCACTTCGCAGTACAGTAGCACCCATTTGGCAGTTGCGAAACGCATTGCGAAGTGGAAAAGCGTGATTTCGCACCGAAAGTCCCATTCCGCAGGGTATTTCGCAATTGCGAAAGTGGTTTTGGCACACGAGTGCCACTTCGCAGCACAGTAACATCAATTTCGCAGCTGCGAAACTCACTGCGAAGTTGCTGCGAAAATGGCAAGTTGCTGCGAAATTGGCGTTTTGTTGCGAAACTTAAACTGACCCTTAGGCTTCCGTTTTTCCTATTTATACCGGTCATTTGTGCTGCGAAAAGGGTTTCAAAAACCAGAGCACCATTCTCGCAGCCGCTTCGTCTTCTTCGCCAAGCCACGCCGTCCGAGCCTCCGGTCATCTTCTCTGATCAGCAACGCCGGCCAAAGTTCGATAGCCCAAAATGGCGCGAACACGAGGAGCTAAGTCTTCATCTCCTTCGAACCGCAAGAAGAGTCTGCGAAAGGAATCAGTTCCCGATTCTGCTCCAGAGCCTACGCCGTCAAGGCCAAATCCTCCTCCGGTGAAACCAGCGCCGCCAAAGCCGCCGGCAAAACGATACCTTACCAGGTCAGGCGGTCGGCCATTGCAGAAGAAACCCAGGGTGGAGAGCTCAGAACCCATCGATTTGACTGAGCAATCTCCAGAGCCTTCTCCAATTCCATCATCGGTTCAAACTCCAGTGCCGTCGCCGGTTCCCTCGCCAAGTCCCCTGCCAGTTCCATCGCCGGTACCATCTCCGGCGCCGCAAGAAAAATTCCAGGAGCCTCAAGTGCCTCTTCCCGAGCCCCAAATGCAAACTGAAACAGCTCTGGAAGAAGTAATTCGAAGGCCAATGTTACCTCAGCCCCCAATTGAGGGGAATTTGGATTGTCGAACTCGGGCATTCCATTCCGAGCTTTGCTTCGACTTAGCAGCATTCAGAATGAGGCCGGAGCTTGCCCAATCATTCCAGCTACTGAGGAGGTACCATATGGAGCAACTGCTAGCTCCAAGAGACTTTTTCTATCCCCGGGTAGTCACGGATTTCTACCAATCCATGACAACCAAAGAGGTCAGGAATCCAACCTTGATTCATTTTATTATTGATGGGAGACATGGTATATTGGGAGCAAGACATATTTCTGAAGCCCTGCAAATTCCCTTTGAGCCAACCCAATTCGATAATTTTAGAGCTTGGGCAAATCCTACTGAGCTAGAGATGGTGCGCACCCTATCTAGAGGAGCTGCAAATCGATCACATCTGCTGAGGGGGGAGCTTCCCCCAGTTATGTTTTTGATTGATGCCTTTTTGCGCCATAATATATATCCACTGCAGCATTGGACCCAAAGAAGGGGAGTCCTCTTGGAAGCTCTTTACAAGATGTCAGAAGGATTTTTCTTTGGGCCTCATCATCTGATCATGGCAGCCCTTCTCTATTTTGAAGAGAAGGTTCACAGAAAGAAGCTTCAGAGAGCTGATTGCATTCCACTCCTCTTCCCAAGGCTGCAATGCCAAATTTTGGAACACTTGGGATACCCCTCTGAGCCTCAGCTGGAGAGAAAGCGAATTTGCCGTGAGCCATTTACCCTTGATAAATGGAATAACATGACGGCCTACAAAGTTGATCAACCAGGGCAGCCTCAGCCAGCTGCAAGGAGAGCCTCCCCAAGACATAGACCTGAAGATATAACAGTTGCCACTCCTGCCATTCCTAGAGCTCCACCAACTGCACCTGCTTCATCTCAGCCATCCACATCAGCAGAACCGAGGATGGCCATTCCTATATCTGAATATCGAGAGTTGTGCCGTGCATTGGAGACTCTTACAGCTTCTCAGAGCAGTCTTGCTCAGGAGATGGCAGCCATCAAAGCATGCCAGGAGCAGATGTTAGCCTCTCAGGCTCAACAAGCTGTCATCCTAAGGCAGCTCCAAGTCCATTTCGATCTGCCACAAGCTGTAGAGCCCTCCATTTCTACTCCACCAGAGCCACACTCTCAGCCTTCAGAGTCTCATCCTCCAGAGCCCGAACCACCAGCTGATCCACCTACTGAGGAGGCAGATCCTTCTGCCTAACAGCACCACCCCACTCATCAGACTATATTAGATATCTAATATTTTTATGTATTTCGTTTTTTTAGTTGAAAAGAAATCCCAGTATTTTGGTACTATATATGGGATTCCTTGTGATTACTTGTCTTTTGCACTGTACTTGAATGAACTCAAAGTAATACAAGTTGAATATTTCTTGTTAAAAGTTAGCATTAAGTTCTCCTTATTTCCTTTTCTCACATATTCTATTCTTTTTGAAACATGTGGTTTTCCCCAATCAATATTCGAATTTGATATCAGCAAGGAGGTACCACTTCCTCCCTTTTATTACAGTCACTCAAATCACATTGAGGACAATGCTCAGTTCGATTGGGGGGAATGAGGAAGGAAGTATGCTAAATCTTTTTGGTATTGCAATTATATTGGTTAATTAGTTGTAGTTTTTACTTTTTACTCTTGTTACTCTATTCTCCATGAATTTTGAGGAAAAATTTTCAAATTAAACCAAGAGAAATATAACTGTTGTTTTTCACTTGACTTAGAGTATGGATTATGCTTACTAAAGTGGTTCAATTGTTGAAACTTCTACTGAAATTGAATTGAGTTCTTCCACTTTAAGCTATCCACACACTGTGCACATTAGATTCCGATTATAAGATGAAAAGCTATTTCCCTCTTGACTTAGAATAATTTTGGGACTTGGTATTTTTGACCTCATTTGATAAAATTGAAACACCCTGCAAAAGGCCAATGAGCCTTTGAAAGAAAGAAAGAAAAAATGTTTGCTTGCCTTGAAACCCGAGCAAGGTCTGAGGGGCATATGGTGAAAGCCTTTAAAGCCTGGTGCCCTAAGCCTTAATTGGTTGGGAGTCACCGACCTCAATGCTCGTTACAAGGGTGAATAGGTAGAGTTAGCATATGGTAGATGCTTGGGTATTAGAATCTCATTCTTAAAAGTCCGGGGAAAAATCCGAGGAGTTAGTGGTTGAAAGATCCTTAAAACTTGGTGCCTTAAACCTTAATTGGTTGGGAGTCATCGATGGACCCCCATTATATGGACAAGTCAGAAAGAGTACCCCATAAAGCTGCTCTTGAAAAAAAAAAAAAAAAAAAAAAAAAAAAGATGATGAAAGTGTGTTATTTTCTTATTGATTTTGGTCAGTTTGCTAAAGTGTTGAAAAGAGATAGGTTGGGGGGAGAGACTAGTTTAGCATATTATTCTCGGAACCTAAGGAGCCAATACACATAGATTTTTGTGGAAGATTGAAGTTTGATTCTTAGAAAGTGGAAATGGTTTTAAAACTTCAGTTTGCATAATGCACTCCCTTGATTGACAGTGTTTAGCATAGATGTTATGACTCTTGTTGAGATTTGGGTTTGTATTTCTTTAATGATTCATGTGAGAATTATATCATCATGCCACTTGAGAATTATTTTCCTTTAGCATGATGTTGCAAATTTTAGATTAGTTTGCTATTTATTTTCTTTTTTCTCTCCTTTATTGCTAAGGGACTAGCAATATGTCGGTTGGGGGGAGTGATTACTATTCAAAAAGTGCTATTTGATAGCCTTTAATTAATCCTTTTAAACACTTTTGAGTAGTAGTTTAGGCCTTTTAACTCAATTGGCATGTTAAGGATCCTTTAAAGCAATTTTGATCACTTTGTGTAAGTTTTGGTGTTTTTGTTAGTATTTTGATCACCAAAGCAAGTCAAGACTGAGGAGAGCTATGAGGAATCTTGGGCAAAGCTTAGAATTCATTTGCCAAGAGTGAATCTGGATTGCAAGGAGAAAAAGCAAAGAGAATCTGCCATAAAGCCTATTCTTGATGACAGTCGTAGCAGCCACTTTTGGAGCACTTTCTGAAGTCCAAATGATGCATGCTATATACCATTTCAAAACTCATGAAGTCAAAAATCCAATGCTTCAAACAGTGTGCAATTCGGAGTTGAAACGAGGAAGTTGCAGCCATTACAAGCCAATCACTCTGAGCTGAAGGAAGCATTTTGCAAAGTGCTGCGAAATCACCCTTTTGTTGCGAAGTGATTTCGCAGCATTTTTGTACAGTAAGGTGTTTCTCCTTCTGACGATGCACGAACCATGCCGCGAGAAGGGAGCTTGGAACCTCAAGGTGGAAGCCAACTTCGCAGCCCTATGAAGATAGCTTGGTGTTGCGAAAATATTTCGCAGCCCTCTTGAGTGTCTGCGAAATTTCGCAGACACCATTTTTCTCCTGCGAAATGGTTCCTGAAGCCTCCCGAAGTTTGCTACCGACATTGGGAGATATTTTCAATTAGATTTTTGTTGTCTAAATCCCAAAATACTCCTTGTAAGCCACCAATTACATGATTCCTTAGTTTTTAAGTTAGTAAAAAGACTAAATATCTTTGTAATAATTAGTTTTATATTATGTTGATATATATACCTCTCGAGAGCCTGTTCTCAGAGAGGAGTTCCTTCTGTAAACGTTTGGGTAAGCAAGTAAAGTCTCTTTTCTTTCTACTGCCTTACCTTCTCACTTTGTATTTTCATTTTATTACTAAGTTATGAATTCTCTGAGGAGTTTTCCCCAGAGAATGAGTAACTAAACCTCTAATTCCTTGGAGCTAAGGTTGCCGGGGAAGGTTCCAAGTGCAAGAATGCAAAGCTTTGTGGTTTTAGCTAGTAATGAAGAGGAAGTGAAATCCTTTAATGATTTCTATGTTTTAGTTAACTTAAAACACCTTAGAGTCACCTGGGCCAACACTTGGTAAGGCAAGTGATTTCCAACCATGGAAATGCACTAGTTTACCCCTTGCGAGCCTCTGGTAGGTGACTTCAAGGTAGGATTTTCTAGAATAGCCAACACTTGATAAGCTTTTGGACTCCAAGGAGACATCCATTAGTTATCTCTTGCGAGCTTTTGACGGGTAATCCAAGGTTAAAGATCATCTTGAATGATAAGTGCTCGTGAGAGGCATGAACCATTGCAAGTTGCATCAGTGAGAGAATTAAAGTGAAATCTAATTGAAGGAGTCTCTGTACATCACCGGTTAGAGAATTGACTATATGTTGAATCTCTAATGCGAGGAAATGAACCATCTGACCAAAGCCGTGTCTTTTGCATGAGGAACCACCCCAGTGAACCTAAATCTCCAAGGAATGTTTTTCTTCCTAAATTATTCCAAACTTCTGTTTAGTTAGTTAGTTTAAGTCTCAACCTTTACCCATCAAAGTTTGTGTTTTACTTCTTAAGCTAACCATGAAATGAAACAAGACCAATTCACTTGGAATTGGTATCATTGATTGCTTGTTAGTCATTCCCAGTGAACGACCTTAGAGCCACTATACTATAGTAGCTTTTTCTTTGCTACCCTAGTGTATGGTGTTATAGGTAATAAATTTTGTTGATCACTTCCTTAATCAAGGAGCACCAGCTGAACACAAATCAGCTGAGACACCAATTGGGCATGAATCAATAAGCTTAACAAATCAACAAGTGTTGCAGAAATAAAAGAATGAGTAGCTCCTGGATCAATAAGAACTTTGACTATCTAGGAAAGTACTTTTTGTAGAAGACTTCCTTAAATTTATCCTAATTTAAGGATTCTTGACTCTCTAAAATCCTTTTCTCCATCCTCCACCAATGCTTAACCTCTCTTCCTAACATAAAGGTGGAAAACATCACTTTTAGTGTTTCAGAGCAACCCAGAAGATCAAAGCACTTCTCTAGGTCAAGAATTCAAGACTATGCTACTATTAGGTTTGACTCTCCTTTAAAAGGAGGAGGACTACCCACTAGAATTAGAGGATTAACCCTATGTTTGGGCCCTAGTAGCTTGGGCTTAAGCCTAAGTCGCTTAAGCTTGAATTTCTATAGTATGCGTTTAAAGTTCAAGCCATCTCTCTAAGTTATCCATAGTTTGGGCCATTCCCTCAACCAAAGGAGGATGTGCCATTACTTCTTCTATGTTCCTAGGTGGAGCATTTACATTTCCAGTAGTCCTAAAGGGTGCATTATCATTCGATGCTTGAATACGATGAGATGAAGTAGTATGCCTAGGAGCCATAGAAACCTATTCAACTCAAGACACAAGGAGATTAGCAATGGAAGGAATACTAAAAGAGTTTGAAATAAATAATAAT
The DNA here is from genome assembly GCF_030704535.1 of Vitis vinifera. Classification (NCBI taxonomy): domain Eukaryota; kingdom Viridiplantae; phylum Streptophyta; class Magnoliopsida; order Vitales; family Vitaceae; genus Vitis; species Vitis vinifera. The sequence continues at coordinate 10,869,196 of NC_081815.1, read as the reverse complement.
TAAATTACTAAAGGAAACTGAAAATTTTAAAAATGAATATAAAGATCCTCGTCACACATAATCTATCCCAACCCAATTATGTTAAGAAGTTTACAAGACCATATCTTATAACTTTGATACCACATTGTAACTATCTATACCTATTCGTATAGATATTATTCGCTCTAAGCCCAAAGGGATTTTCACGATTTTAAAATGTGTTTATAAAATTAAGAAGAACTCATACTCATATAATATTAGAAACTTTCTTTCTTATCTGATATAGTGTTTGCATGTTTTTATCTCCTCAAATATCAATAAAGTCAATCGAGAACAAGCCACATTAGGCCCTCTTGAATATTCTTCTATAAAAAGAATATTCTTACTCTCATTGTCATCCACTGGATTGTAATCAAAATGATCAAATAAGAGGAAACTATTCTTCTATAAAAAATAAATAAAAAATCCTAGAGGATTGTATCCACATTATTGTAATACAAATAATTTTATTTATATATTTTCTTATTCTTTTATTTCTTTTTGTACAAAATCTGAAACACGTGAGCTAGCTTAAATCATGGTTACGGGAAGAAACCATGGTTAGAGATGCCGCTTGCAGCCTTGGGAAAAAAACAGGGGTTGTGATTCATATTCTGCGTGACCACGACAATTAGGATCATATTCAAAGCCAACTTCACCGCTCTTCATCGTGTTGTCTTTGTCATTCAAAGGAGGAGAATTAAGGTAACATGGTTGGGAATCATATTGTTCCCCGATATGAGCATGCTCTTTTTCATTTTATTATTATTATAAAGCATAAGCTTGCAACTCACATTTTGCCTATAAGAATAAAGAAAAAACTCCTACACTAAGTAGAATTTTTTGCAAAATTAAAGAATCAAATTTGTAAATTGCCATTCTTTTCAAAGAAGCATTAATGTACTTCAGTAACATATATTATAGTTTTTTCATAAAATGAAATGCATTTATATGTTTTTTTTTATATTATGTTGGAAATTAAGCCAGCATCCTCTGTTTACTTCCCTAATTAGTGTAATGTACAGCCTTTATTATAATTGATTTAGGAGTAATTCTAGCAAGGTAGTTTATTCACTTCCCATGTAAGAGTTTATTCACTTTCCATGTAAGGGAAATTCCATTCCGGAATTGTCTCATATCTGTAGGCTATTTATTTATGCTTTCATTCATTGTAAAGTGTGAGATCACAGAATGAATTGAGGTGTTCCTCCATAGTTTGTCTTCAAATTCTTCATATTTTTCTTCAAATTCTTCATGGTATCAGAGCAGGTTTAATCCTGTCTCATCGTCTTCATCTTTAGTTAGTTTATTTTTTTCTCAATTCTATTCTTCTAATTTATGCCTAAATACGGTCCAGCCTTTGGAATGGCTACCAACTCATCATCCTCTACTTCTGATATCATCATCTCATCGTCTTCATCCTCTCATCAGATGGAAACCTCTCATCTTCCAATCACAGCCCATAAACTGAATGGGCAAAATTATTTGCAATGGTCTCAATCCATATTAATGTTTATATGGGGAAAGGAGAAAGATAACTACATCACCGGAGCTTCAGCGGCACCAGAAACCACAGCATCAACCTACAAAAAGTGGATAGCAGAAAATAATATGGTCATGTCCTGGCTAGTCAACTCTATGACCGCTGACATTGGTGAAAATTTTCTGTCATTTGATACTGCCAAAGAAATCTGGGACACTGCAAAAGAAACTTTCTCAGACAAGGAAAACACATCTGAAATCATCCAGATTGAAGGCATCCTCCACGATTTGCGTCAAGGAAACCTTACGGTAATTGAATATTTCAATACTCTTACTCGTCTATGGCGTCAACTTGATACGTTTGAGGTTCATAACTGGAATTGTGTTACAGATGGTTTTTTGTATAAAAAGATTGTCGAAGGGAAACGTGTGTTTAAATTTTTGTTAGGTTTGAACAAAAATCTTGATGAAATCAGAGGAAGAATCATGGGAGTAAAACCCCTACCTAGCCTCAGAGAGGCATTCTCTGAAGTCCGTCGCGAAGAAAGTCGGAAAAATCTCATGATGGGATCCCATCAACAACTGAATATGGCAGAAAGCTCGGCTCTTAAGACTCAATTTGCTCCTTTTGACAACCGTCAAAAAATTAAAGGAGGTAGACCTTGGTGTGATCATTGTAGAAAGTTGGGACACTCAAGAGAAACTTGCTGGAAGATTCATGGAAAGCCAGTAGATTGGAAGCCACGTCAACCACTTGAGAAAGAAGGACGAGGCAATCATGTGGCTACCGATGAACAATCGCCACAACCTGAAGCTAGCCCTTTTAATAAGGAGCAAATGGAGATGCTTCAGAAACTACTGTCTCCTCTTTTGTCAGTACAGTCACAAACTGGCTCATCTTCCAACCAGGTCATTGGTTCCGGAACCTTGGCTCACAAAGGTAATTTTTTGAGTGCCTTCACTGCTGGTAAGAAACGTAAAAAACCTTGGATAGTGGACTCAGGAGCATCTGATCATATGACGGGAGATGCGACAATTTTTGATACATATAGCTCATGTCCAAATAATTTAACAGTCTGAATAGCAGATGGTTCACTATCAAAGGTTGCCGGAACAGGTTCAGTTGTGCTATCAAGGGATCTTACTCTCAACTCTGTTCTCCTTGTTCCTAACTTGGACTGTAATCTATTGTCAATTAGTAAACTCACTAAGGAAAAGAGGTGTATTACTAATTTTTCCTCCACTCACTGTGAATTTCAGGATTTGGATTCGAGGAAGACGATTGGCAATGCTGAGGAATGCTCTGGACTCTACATCCTTAAGGAGCGCCACGATCCACAAGAACAACCTCAAATGACAGTTGGTAGTAATTCTTTTTCGGTTTCATGTCAAAATAACGATAGTGCAATTAGGTTGTGGCACTATCGCTTAGGTCATCCAAATGTTATGTATCTTAAGCATTTATTTCCTTCATTATTTAATAAAAATCCAAAATCCTTTGAGTGTGAAATCTGTCAATTATCAAAGCAAGTCCGGTCTCATTTTCCCATTCAACCCTATAAAGAGTCTAGTCCATTCTCAATGATTCATAGCGATATCTGGGGTCCGTCAAGAATAAAAAATGTAACTGGTACTAGGTGGTTTGTCTCATTCATAGATGATCACACTAGATTAACTTGGGTATTCCTCATGAAAGAAAAATCTGAAACGAGTCAAATTTTCAAAAATTTTAAAAATATGATTCAGACCCAATTTCAGTCAAAAATACAAATTCTAAAGTCTGATAATGCTAGGGATTATTTCAACTCCATTCTAGGAGAATTTCTAGCACAAGAAGGGATAGTTCACTTAAGTTCATGTGTTGATACCCCACAACAAAACGGAATCGCTGAAAGGAAAAATAGGCATTTGTTAGAGGTGGCTAGATCACTAATGTTCTCCATGAATGTTCCAAAATTATTCTGGGGGCAAGCTGTCCTTACGGCAGCCTACCTCATCAATAGGATGCCGTCTAGGGTACTAAAATTCCAAACACCTTGTCAAACACTCCTAAAATCCTTTCCGACTACTCGTCTCATCTCCACCGTCCCACCCAAAATTTTCGGGTGCTCTGTCTTTGTTCATATCAATCAACAACATAGAAGTAAACTTGATCCTAGGTCACTCAAGTGCATCTTTCTTGGGTATTCTTCAAATCAAAAAGGGTATAAGTGTTACTCTCCGGTCACAAGAAAATTCTACAATTCAATGGATGTCACCTTTTTTGAAACCCAGCCTTACTATCCCAAAAACGATATTCAGGGGGAGAATTCAACTCAAGAATATCAATTTTGGGATCTTGAGTCATTCAGTGAGTCACCCATCACCACTGAAAATCACATTCCTCCAGAGTCATTTAATCAACCCGAGTCCATTGTTGACTTGTGGGATAAGGAGCACATCCAAGAGGAAACGGAGGAAAAAGCACATTCTCAACAAACCCATGAGGCAGAACCGGGTCCTAATCCAAGCAAACTTCCAGGTAACAACGCTCCTGATGGTACTGTTGATTCCGAGTTAGAAAATGATATTCTTAATATGCCCATAGCTTGGAGGAAAGGAGTTAGATCATGCACTCAGCATCCCATTGGAAATTTTATTTCTTATGATAACCTATCACCTACGTTTTGTGCATTCACTTCTAGCATCACAGAGATACAAGTTCCTCAGAATATTCAGGAAGCTTTCAAGTATCCTAAGTGGAAGGCGGCAGTCGATGAGGAAGTTCGGGCGTTGGAAAAGAATGGTACGTGGGAAATTACTGACCTCCCAAGAGGTAAGAAACCAGTTGGGTGTAAGTGGATTTTCACAGTAAAGTACAAGGCAGATGGTAATGTGGACAAGTATAAGGCTCGGTTGGTCGCCAAAGGATTCACCCAATCCTATGGCATTGACTATCAAGAAACTTTTGCTCCAGTTGCCAAGCTCAATATTGTTCGTGTACTTTTATCCTTGGCAGCTAATCTCGATTGGTCGCTTCACCAACTTGATGTGAAGAATGCCTTCCTCAATGGTGACTTAGAGGAAGAAGTTTACATGGACATTCCTGCTGGACTTGAGACGACATCAAATTTCAACAAGGTTTGCAGACTCCGAAAATCCTTGTATGGTCTCAAACAATCTCCCAGGGCCTGGTTTGAACGGTTCACTAAGGTAGTGAAAGGGTACGGATTCGTTCAATGTCAATCCGATCACACATTATTTGTGAAACACTTCCCAAAAGGGAAACTGGCAATTATCATTGTATATGTGGACGGCATAATTTTGACAGGTGATCATGAAGAGAAAATTGACTTACTTAAAAAATTATTGACAAAGGAATTTGAGATCAAGGATCTTGGAAACCTCAAGTACTTTCTCGGAATGGAGATTGCTAGGTCAAAGAAAGGTATAGCAGTCTCACAACGCAAATACGTTCTGGACTTATTGAATGAAACAGGAATGCTAGGATGCAAGCCGGCAGAAACACCTATGGATACAACTGTCAAACTGGAAGAAAGTGATGGAAGTGCGCCAGTTGATAAAGGAAGATATCAACGTCTTGTGGGGAAACTCATCTATCTTTCTCATACAAGGCCAGACATCGGCTTCTCCGTTAGTGTGGTAAGTCGATTCATGAATAATCCAACCGAAAAACACATGACTGCTGTGATCAGAATATTGAGATACCTCAAGATGACACCGGGAAAGGGTCTCTTCTTTCAAAGAACAACAAAGAAAGAGATTGAGATTTTTTCAGATGCAGATTGGGCAGGTTCAGTGACTGATCGGAGATCAACTTCAGGCTATTGTTCATTTGTCTGGGGGAACTTGGTTACATGGCGAAGCAAGAAACAGTCAGTGGTAGCCCGTAGCAGTGCTGAGGTAGAATTTCGTGCTATGGCACAAGGTATCTGCGAGGGAATCTGGTTGAACAGGCTGTTAGAAGAATTACGGGTTCCATTGAAGCATCCCATGGTGTTATACTGCGACAATCAAGCTACCATCAGTATCGCTAAGAATCCGGTTCATCATGATCGAACTAAGCACGTGGAGATAGATCGACACTTTATTAAGGAAAAGATTGAAGAAGGAGTTTTCAAAGTCAGCTACACTCCGACAAACTGTCAAACGGCTGACATTCTCACAAAAGCTCTTGCTCGAGTTAACTTCGAAGATCTGACAGAAAAACTTGGAATGATCAACATCTACAACGCGGCTTGAGGGGGAGTGTTGGAAATCAAGCCAGCATCCTCTGTTTACTTCCCTAATTAGTGTAATGTACAGCCTTTATTATAATTGATTTAGGAGTAATTCTAGCAAGGTAGTTTATTCACTTCCCATGTAAGAGTTTATTCACTTTCCATGTAAGGGAAATTCCATTCCGGAATTGTCTCATATCTATAGGCTATTTATTTATGCTTTCATTCATTGTAAAGTGTGAGATCACAGAATGAATTGAGGTGTTCCTCCATAGTTTGTCTTCAAATTCTTCATATTTTTCTTCAAATTCTTCATATTAAAAAGCTTCATGCGAACAAGGTGGTGTTTGGATTCTTAATTTTTTTCGAAAAGTGTACACGATAAATATTAAGTCTTCATTGATCAACTAGATGACATTAAAATAAAAACATGATGTATAAAAATAAATTTATTTACTCATACACTTTTTAGGATATAAAAAGTAGGTTTTCGGTTTTAGTGCTATCCTTGATTTGAGCAAAGTGATTATGAAAAATAAAAATAAAAAATTAAATATATTTAAAATTGATGAAAATTTTATTTTTTTTACATTTTTTTATCTTTGAGGGAAAAAAAAAAGAATTCTAATTATATATATGGAGAGAGAAAGTTTTATGTAATTTTTAATTATTTAATTTTTGAAATAAATGAAATGAGTTGGAATTATCATATAAAAAATTTATTTACTTCCTACCTTTTTTAACTTTTTTTTAGATTGTTTTTATCTTTCCGAGAAAAAAAAGAATTCTAATTATATATATATATATATATATATATATATAAAATAGAAAAGTGAAAGTCTGCTTATATATATATATATATATATAGAGAGAGAGAGAGAGAGAGAGAGAGAGAGAGAGAGAGAGAGAGAGAGAGAGAGAGAGAGAGAGAGCAGACTTTCACTTTTCTATTTTCTCTTTCCCTTTTGCCCTTGCCGGTAGGTTGTTCAGGTCGTACAGGAAGACTGAACCTTTTCTTTTCGATTAGATAAAAGCTAACAACGTGAGTCGCGACGACAAACTAAAATAAAACTACAAAAGTGGAAGTCATGATGCATTGCAGGCAACAGAGCGAGCTAATGGAATGACATTTAATATTTAATCAAGGATAGATTTTTAAGATGATCTATTTAGCAATGACGAAATTCAAGATTCCTATGTTTTTATTTTTGTATGGTGGGGTCTATACTTATTCTTATCCAAAATCTTGAGCAAGGTATCATTTTTGGAGTAGCATAGCCAGAGAACAGTGGAGGGGGATGGGCTAGCGGGGCTGGTTTATATATATATATATATATATACATGTCGTCTATCTGTTTTATGGTATCGATAGGAGTGGGTGAGGTTCTTACTTGTTACTCATCATCAGGAGAGGAAAAATGCAGTGGTTCGATGAGAGAGTACTTTTTAAGGTGGTCATGGAATACCAATGGGAAGAGGTTGTAGACATAATCAAGGAACACTCGCCATGTGCCTCAGTCAGGATCACTACTTCAAAGGACACGGCATTGCACCTAGCCGTCTCAGATGGCCGTGAAGAAATACTTGAACATCTTGTTCAAGTGCTGGGTGACAAGGCCAAGGATGCTCTGAAAATTAAGAACGACCATGGCAACACTCCTCTCCATTTAGCTGCGGCCTTGGGAAATAAGCGCATGTGCCAATGCATAACTGACGTGAATAAAGATCTTGTGGGCCAGCGCAATGATGATGGGCATACACCCCTCTTCTTGACCGCTCTCTATGGCAAAGTGGACGCTTTCACTTTCTTCTGTCAAATCTGCCTTCCCAAAGGCATCCAGGAGTACTATAGAGGAGCGCGTGGTGAATCCATCCTCCACACTGCCATTAATGGAGAACACTTTAGTAAGCATTTTAAATTTCAGGCCTCTTCATAGGAGTATAGCATTCATGCATACACACGCCCAAGTGCCCGTGTGTCATGTCATGCTTTTAGATATCTATGTATTTCAACACGTTCGATATTTAAATTATCAACATTAATCTTTGTTGTGGTGCTTCACAGAATTGGCATTATTGATATTGAACAACTATGAAGAGCTTATGTTCACTAAGGACGAAAAAGGAATGACCCCTCTCCATCTCCTGGCCCGTAAGCCTTTAGTATTCAGAAGTTTTACTTACTTCTGCCGGCTGGAAAATATTGTTTATTCTTGTAAGTAGAACTCTGCCAATCTCATTACTCATTTAGGTACATTATATTACCAATAACCCCTTCATAGATAAAGCAGACGATTTCCTTGGCCCAGGCCTAGTGCATGCGCACAGGCATTCATATGAATTATATTTTCATATCTATTAGGGACACATGCATGTAGTATCTGTTTCAAGTCAGTACCTAGCGCGCACTACTTGTCAAGGAAGTTCTTGCTGTGATGGATTGAATCCTATCCTGTAACTATTACACTATATTCACTACTTGTTCACATTAATATATTACTTTTGCAAGGTGTAACTGTCAAAAAGCTGCCAGATGTCAGTCTTACTCATCAGATCAATGACCAAACAGGTAGATATCAACCTTCAAGTACCAGTATCCAGTATCCACCAACAACATGCAAAACACATAGCGTTCTCTGTATATATTGGATATATATTCTTGTTGTCAGGCGCACATTATTAATAATATTATTATTTTTACAAGATAAAACTGTAACAAGCTGCCAAATCCCAATATTCTTCCAGATATATCAACTTTCAAGTGCCAGTATCCATCTAAAAATACATGGCACATAGCTTTTTCAGTATGTATTGGATATTCTTATTGTCAGGTGCATGTGTAGTAGGCTTGCACAACACAGTTTTATATTTATTTTTACAAAAGCATATGGCAAATTTCATAATAAGATTTCTAAATATTCTCTTCAGATGCTCCTCTGTAGTTGCATGAATATTCAGCGAGGAATTAAAGTATCCATGTTGACCATGCACTCCCATGCTACATATAAAAATTGATCATCATTTTGCTACCTAAAAATTGAGAGAGAAAAATTTCATGAACTATATTCACCTTTTACTGATATTAATCAATTACTATTTTTATTCATTCTTTGTTTATCATTACCGTGATTACTAATATTATGTTTGATTTCCGGAAAGTTAGAAGGAAAATATAAGAAAAAGAAAATAGAGAAAAAATAAAAGGAAAAAAATGATAAAAAATTAAAAATAGGTTTAAAGTAAATAAATTTTTTTTTAATATTTTTTTCTTCTCTTATTACTTTCCAAGAAACAAACGTAGCCTCGATAAAAATCTAAACCCTACTTCAACTCCTCTCATCCCAGTCCCGTACGTAGTATCAAACATACCGGGTCAAGTTTTGGGGTCATCAGCTGATTTCAAACCTGCCAGCAAAATATTTAAGCAACTCCAACTCCTCTAGCCCCATTCGCTATTGCTTGTCGACTTTTTCCTTGGTTCTCTTGACCTTCCTAGATCAGCCACCTAGTTAAACTAAAAATGGTGCAGTATGTCTTATCAATAAGCATTTCTGCACGCTTGTCACAAGCTAAATTTATACTCCCTTTGAGAAATTTAGCCAACTTTAGTTTTCTGAGTTCGGGCACCCCAGCACATCATACACCAACCATGCACCCTATGCTAACCACCTAGTGCCAGAGGGCAGGCTGTCCAATTTTCAGCCATTAGTTTACTTATACTTCTGTTGTTCTAAGTATCTACATGATTCATTTGCTAGTTTGTCAGTACGTTGAACAATTATGGCATTGATAAGTTCACAGCTAAAAACAATTGGGATAATTGGATTTTCCTTTTTTTCTTTTTTTTCTTTTCTTTTTTATAGGTCAACAATCAAGGAATACCGAATCTCGAAGAGATCGATGGTTTCCACCAAATTATGGAACATACTGCTACTTCTTGAATCTCATATATAGTGTTCTATTGGTTATCTTTGGATGGGGTAAGCAGTGAAACTCCTACACAATTGTTTCCATCATAGTAATGACATATGATTCAATCATCTAGCCTATATATAAGGTATATGGGCTACTGATACTACTTTGTGACGTGGTGCTTCTTCTTCGTAACGGTGCCTTTTATTCTTGTAGTGGTACTTCTTCTTCTTCTTCTTCTTCTTCTTCTTCTTCTTCTTCTTCTTCTTCTTCTTCTTCTTCTTCTTCTTCTTCTAGCTTGTGCTTCTTCTTCTTCTTCTTCTTCTTCTAGCTTGTGCTTCTTCTTCTTCTTAATTATAACTACCTTTACTGCAGTCATAACATCTAATCAGGAAACTGCTATTAATATCTAATCACATCTGCTAGCTTTTGGCAGATCCATTATGAATAAATATAATACTAAATAAATAAATCAAATCTTTTAAATTATTTATGATATGAATGCTGTGACCAGGCAAACTGGTTTCTAATTCTAGAGCTAATGGAGAAAATGCAAAAAACTCTGGTCAACGGGGGAATGCAGAGACGGGATTGGCGGGGAACGCAAGAGAACTGCCTCCAGGTGAAAGCATATGTAGGAACCAGTTTTAATTTATATATAGGTTGCAATATAATAAATGTAATACTAGCGTAAAGTAGTCAAATTATAAGCAGTAGTTGTACTCGTAGTGTAGTGACGTAGTAATAGTATAATATAATGATATAGCAGCAGCAGTGATTATAACATTGATGATATAACAGTAATCATAATAGTAACGATAAGGACAACAACTTTTACGGTGGTCTTAATGAAGAATTACATATCTGCATTTCAAAGATTCTAATCAGAAAGTTATTAAAAAGACTGCATTAGGGCACTTGAGAGATTGGTTTAAAAAAAAATATATATATCAATGCATATAGCTTCTCAAATTCCTCACACCCCCTTGGTATAGCTCCTACCATGTTTGGAATCTTTGGCCTTGTTTCGCTATTGTTTTTATTAAATCGTTTTCTAACAAAAAATAATAGCAATTCTTAAAAAAATAAAAAAAAATAAAAAAATCTATTCTTAAAAACAAAAAATAGCTTTTATTGTTTAAAAACTGAAAATTGAGTGTTTTTATAAAATTTATTTTCACTTGTTTTTCAGAGTTATTTCAAAAAATATTTATATAAATATGAAAATTGATTAAAATTAAATCACTATATATAAAAGTTAGTTTTAAAAATATAAAAAGGGGATGAATAATATTTAGATTCTTGGACAGATTTTAATTCTATAAAATATAATAGAACACTTTAAAAAAATTATTTAACAGTTTCCAATAACACTTCCTAAATAAAACTTGTGTCCTTCTATTTATGAGCATAAATAAGCTGCATTTCAGGAGCAGCGAATCCAAACAGCAAGAACATGAAGGTCGGAGAGCATGCATGTAGGATCTAGTTTTACCTTAGGTTCAAGGGCCAGTACTTTTTATCTATACACAGCATTTGGTTGGGAATGTGGTGATGCATAAGCTTGCATTTTATTGCTTATGATATTAAATAAATAAAAAAGTAACTAAAACCCCGCTTGGAGTTCAACCTGATAAACATGCGAATTAGCTAGGATGATCAATTTATTTTTAAACAATTTATTTTGAGTTTTGTTTGTCTATTGAGAAGTTTCTTATACTTATTTTTCATATATATATACACACATATATAGGTGACGATTATCGCGCAGGCTTCAAGCTGATGAAGCTTGTACGTAAACTAATGCCGATGATCGTATTGGGTATGGCACCACTTTGCTATCACTATCTTCCCTTCTACTATTATGTAAAACAATATAGATTTAAATTGTGTTTGTCTGTTATGTGGTTCTAAAGGATACAAAGACATACAGAAGATTAAGCACATAAAAGAGAAGCACGTATGGTCTCTTCAGATCGTCAAAAAAATGCTTGACACTGCCGGAAATTCCGGGGATGATGCTGCTGGAAGGTTCGGAAAATCCAATCAAGAAACTTCTGATATGGACCTTATCCATGAACCTTCTCTAGAAGAAACTAAACAATCAGGTATCTCTTTCCTAGAAATGGTAGTATTAAGTCTGGGTACCTTCAAAATGACATAAAAAAGTTGAAACAAATGATAGGGCTATCATTATTGTTATTATTATTATTTTACTTCAAATAGCTTTTCCTATTCGTATAATGCACTGATATATGGAGGGTTGTAGGGTGGAGTCTCTAGCTTTTGTAGTAGATGTGAACTCGTCAGTTGTATACATGATGAGTAGTAGCATCATAGACAACTATCCTGTATGAGCTTAACATAATTTTTCCAACTTATGCAACATCTGTGTCAAATTGTCACAGATAAAGAGGAAACTGATAATCTAGACACAAAATGGTTTTATTTTGGCTTTGCTCATGCCTCACGCTAGACCCTTTTCTCTGTTAGCTTAGGAATTGTGTGTTGTGGTACTGGCAGAGATGAGGCAAGTATGGTCTCTTCAGATAGTCAAAAAAATGCTTAACAGTGCTGGAAATTCCGGGAATGATGCTGCTGGAAGGTTCGGAAAATCCAATCAAGAAACTTTTGATATGGACCTTATCCATGAACCTTCTCTAGAAGAAACTAAACAATCAGGTATCTCTTTCCTAGAAATGGTAGTATTAAGTCTGGGTACCTTCAAAATGACATAAAAAAGTTGAAACAAATGATAGGGCTATCATTATTGTTATTATTATTATTTTACTTCAAATAGCTTTTCCTATTCGTATAATGCACTGATATATGGAGGGTTGTAGGGTGGAGTCTCTAGCTTTTGTAGTAGATGTGAACTCGTCAGTTGTATACATGATGAGTAGTAGCATCATAGACAACTATCCTGTATGAGCTTAACATAATTTTTCCAACTTATGCAACATCTGTGTCAAATTGTCACAGATAAAGAGGAAACTGATAATCTAGACACAAAATGGTTTTATTTTGGCTTTGCTCATGCCTCACGGTAGACCCTTTTCTCTATTAGCTTACGAATTGTGTGTTGTGGTACTGGCAGATATGAGGCAAGTATGGTCTCTTCAGATAGTCAAAAAAATGCTTAACAGTGCTGGGAATTCCGGGAATGATGCTGCTGGAAGGTTCGGAAAATCCAATCAAGAAACTTTTGATATGGACCTTATCCATGAACTTCCACCAGAGGAAACTAAACAACCAGGTATATCTCTCCTTGAAATGGTAGTATTAAGTCTGGATACCTTCAAAATGACATAAAAAAGTTGAAACAAATGATAGGGCTATCATTATTGTTATTATTATTATTTTACTCCAAATAGCTTTTCCTATTTGTATAATGCACTGATATATGGAGGGTTGTAGGGTGGAGTCTCTAGCTTTTGTAGTAGATGTGAACTCGTCAGTTGTATACATGATGAGTAGCAGCATCATAGACAACTATCCTGCATGAGCTTAACATAATTTTTCCAACTTATGCAACATTGTGTCAAATTGTCACAGATAAAGAGGAAACTGATAATCTAGACACAAAATGGTTTTATTTTGGCTTTGCTCATGCCTCACGCTAGACCCTTTTCTCTATTAGCTTACGAATTGTGTGTTGTGGTACTGGCAGAGATGGACAGAACTGAGACGCCAATACTAACTGCAGCAAGCAATGGTATCATAGAAATGGTGGAGCTCATCCTCAACCGTTTTCCAACTGCCATTTATGACAAGAACTCAAAGAAGAAGAACATAGTGCTGTTGGCAGCGGAGAATAGACAACCCCATTTGTTTGATCTCTTGAAACATAAAAAAATCAATGAAACTGTATTTCACGCGGTGGATAGTGATGGAAACAGTGCCTTGCACCTGGCTGCAAATTACAATCAATCTCTGAATCCTTGGACTATTCCTGGTACTGCATTGCAAATGCAATGGGAAATCAAGTGGTACGAGGTATGAGATGGCACTATTTTTTCTATATGGTTTTCATTTTTACGTTTTATTTTTGTTTCTTATTCCCTAGGGTTAATTTACTTTTCATCATGCTTGTGTCTCCAATTGTCTTGCGCAATACAAATGAAGTATGAGGCTTTAATTTTATTTTATTTTCTACCAAGATACACAATGAAAGAGATCCTGGCAAATAGATTATTGATAAACATCTTTAAAATTGTGTATTTTATTTCACGCTTGCGGTATGTGAAGAGTTGCGTAGGACCAAACTCATTGATGTTGTACAACAACAAAGGCAAGACTGCAATGGAGATCTTCACAGAAACGCATAAACAACTCATAAAAGAAGGTGGAGAATGGCTACTAAAGACCTCAGATTCATGCTCGGTTGTAGCAGCGCTTATTGCAACAGTTGCCTTTACAGCATCAGCCACTGTTCCAGGAAGCACCGAAAAAGGGAAACCTGTTCTTGAAAATGACCTTGCATTTCGAGTGTTTTCAATTTCATCACTAGTTTCTCTTTGCTTCTCAGTCACCGCCTTGATAATGTTTCTATTAATTCTCTCATCTAGATACCAAGTGAGTGAATTCAAGATGGGCTTGCCTAAGAAGCTTCTGTTGGGTATATCGTCTCTGCTGATCTCCATAGCAGCTGTATTGGTCTCTTTCTGCACAGGCCACTTCTTCATTCTGAATGATCAATTAAGATCTGTGGCAGTTCCCATATATGCAGTCACCTGCCTGCCAGCAACAATTTTTGCCCTGGGCCAGTTGCCTTTATACATTGATCTCATATGTGCCATTTTTACCAAGGTCCCAGTGGCTTTGTATAATGGAAAGTTTGCTGGTAAGAAAGAAAAATTTTAGTAAAGATGTTTCTAGAAGTTAGAATTTTATTCTGTTTTTAAAAGTTAATTGGAAAATTTTATTTTGAGTGATTGATTTAGTTTTTATATTTAAGGAGTTTGGTCATGTTTTATATTTTTATCATTTGGAGTTTCTATCTCGTTACATGAAACTATTTATAAATCATAAATTATGTAATATTTGAACAAGATTAGTGGAAGACAATAAATTTTTTAATTCTTCTCAATTATTTACATTTTATTATAAACCACCATAAGGGTGAAACTGTAAAAAGGAAGTATTACTTGATATGTAAGATAGTATAGAGATGTGATGTAACTATGGAGAAGATACCTTCTGTGGAGAACCCGTTGGATCCCTTTACCAAGACTTTACCTAGCAAAGTCTTTAATGGACATAGGAATAACATTGGTACCAAATGTATATCTAGCATGCTTTGAGGGTTAATGAGAGTTTGTTATGATAGAACCCTTAAAAGCGTGATATAATATAATAAATTAAGATTTCATTAATAAATTTATTTGTTATGATTTATGGTTCTCATTTCTATCCTTATTTGTATTAATTATTATTTGAGTATTCACACTCATATCACTTTCATTGTAAATAGGTATATTAAGTGCATTAGGAGTTGCACAGAAGATCTAAATCATGGATTCCTTACACAATGATAAATAGTTCACAATTTGTTCATGAATTTGGGCAATCCATCAAAGACTATAGTGCACTACATCCTAATTGGAAGGATGACTTTTCTTGGTCCTTAGGCTGGTTTTCTCATGGTGAGCACATTAATATGTACGTTTATATATCGGACAAGACCTACTATGAATCATGACATTAACTATTGTATAATCATGATTCACTAAACGACTATGTTGCATGAACTCTCAACCTTGAGAGAATATTAAGTTAGTGTTAAGGTCTTCAGTGGTTTTGACCTATAGGTAGGATTTTAAGGTAGTTATATATTCCTTATAGATAGGGTCCCTGTTGATTAAAGTAGGTTGGCAACAAGTATACTCGATATAAGCATCATGATATCTCATGAGTTTGATACAATGTGTCTCCTTTGGTAATCCTAAGCACATGTGATAAAAATAAAAAAAAAATTGTGTTGAGAATCCCGGATTGCTCCATTCCCTAGCCTTGGATCAAATAGGGTACATGCATCTAGCCTTAGGCTTTTTTAGATCTAATCAAAGTAGAAAACATGGTAATAAAAACCATCAAGATTACCAGATCTAGAGAATATAAAATTCATATTTGTGATCTAGATGTTCCTATATCAAATCCAATCCATTGAAGTTGTTAAAGAAGCTATAGAGCTCATCTACCCAATGTTCGACTACCCAATCTCCACTTACATGGATTCAGACACACAAGAAAAGTGTGGGCTTCATTTCCTCCTTAAGGGTGACTAGGGTTTCTCTCTAGAAAAACCTTTTTCGAAGACAAAGTGTAAAAAACTTTAAACCCAAAACCCCTAAGGGGTTTATATAGGGTTCTCTATAGGTTTAAGTGACTAAGACTAAACTAGGCTTGGATCATCAAATCTAGCCTACCTAGGTCCTAACCCTATTGGGCTCTAATTAGTTAATTAGCCACATTGGGCTTTAATTAATTAATTAACTCTATTTAGGGGTTAGGGTTCCATGTCTTACCATTTTCTTCTTACAGTCCAAAGAGAGAACCCTAACCTCTACCCTTAATATCTCCACCATCTCAATGCCTAGACACAAGGAAGAGTCATCGGGCAAAAGATCATGGTGTTTACGAGATCCATTGTGACTTTGGAGTTATCTACATCGATTGAAATCAATCTGGGAACATCTAGATCAAAGGTATGTGATTTTATTATCTAGATCTATGATTTTTGTGGTATCCATATTATTTTTTTAATACTTATTTATCCGCTACGATAGATTTAGATTTAGAGGGCCTAAGATAGATGTTTCCACCCTATGAGATCCAGGGCATGGGAACGAAGTAATCCAGGGTTCCCAACAACCAGTATCAATGTCATATGGTAGGTTTTCGAATGTTAGATATGTTCTAGGTTGTTAACTCTATTTTGCAAGGTATTTTTTTTGTTTGTCCTATGGCCCTAAATGATTAATGAATGTTATTAATTATTCATATAGTGAATCAGTTTGATTGTTATTGATTCAATTGAATGAATGAATATGATTTATACCTTTTGATTCTCTAGATTGGGTTGTACACCCCAGAAGGGGTATATTCTTTTTTTTTTTGTAAAATATTTTCTTTTCAATAGATGGGTTGTAAGCTCCATTATAAGAGCATATGAATTTTTATTATTGTAAAATTTGTGGTTATTTATATCCATCTATGGTGACCCAAGAGAAAAGAAAGAATCTTTAAGGTTCTTTTTCAGATTCTATGGTGGTTAAAGAAGAAAGAAGGATTCTTAGAAGTTCTTGTTCTGAGATCCATGGTTGAATAGTGATGTCAAATTAAACTCAAAATTGGGACTAGTTTCAGTAGTTTTATATGGCAAACCACATATGGATTTGAAGCTTAGGAAGTCATGAATCCAATGCTTTAAGTGGGATTGCAATTCGGAGTTGAAATGAGAGACTATGCAAAGTGCATGGCAACACAATGGTGTCAACTTTGAACCAAAATTGGGATCACTTACACTGAATTTCTTGGGCATGTCATGGTTTTGAAGCTTAGGAAGTCAAGAATTTAATGCTTCAAATGGATTGCAATTTGGAGTTGAAACAAGGGAAATATGTCCAATCGAAGCAATGCTGCACAAAGAGCATACTGTTACGGGATTGCATACGGATCCAATTCTTTTTTGTTGTTTAGGCTGAATTTTAGGTCTCTTCTTATGGGCTCATTTTGGTGGAAATTGGGCCTTTTGGGTTTTCAATTTTCACTAATCCTATCTTTGGTTGCAAGGTGTTTTTTTTTTGGTAATTTGGATTTTATCCAAATTTTATTACCAAATATGCAATAGGATCCCTAAAGGGCCATGGGAAAATTTTCTATTTAATTATTTCCCTACTTTTTATTTATATGCTCTTGATTAATTGCATGTTTGGCCTCAAGATATTTTTCTATTCTTAATTGGAAATAAATTTTCATGTTTTTTTTCAAAATTGGAAAACTTATTTAAATTGGAGTGTGCATGATTAGGAAATTTTATTTTAAAGAAAAGATAAGTTGCAAAATGTTAAGAGTTTTCTTACCTTTTTAAAATTAATTCTTAGATATTTTAATTTTATTTAAAATCTTCTCAAATCTTTGAGATCTCTAAGAATAAAATATTTCTTTTAAGGAAAAGCTCTTATTTTTCCAAATCTTTATAAAATAGCATTTTTCCTATTTTGCATAGGATTTTCGATTTAAAGAAAATAAGTTAATTTTGGAAATTCATGATAGATAATTTATAATTAAGAATGTTTACCAAAATAAGTATTAGTACTCAAAGAAAAGTTTTTTGGTATTCTTAGTAAATTTTTATGAGAAGATATTTTCAAAGATTATTTATTTAAACTAGTTGTTGCTAAGAAGATTGTTGGTTCTTTAGAACTATATGTTTATTAAACTTTAGGAGGTTTCCCTATTCTTTCTTGGTAAGAAATGGAAAACTATACCTATAGTTGGTTCTCCAAGCTCTCCCCTTCCCCGAGAGAAGGAGGGAACCATTCTGTTTGGATAGTTTAATGATAAGGAATAAGAGAGCAAGTTTTTTAGCATGGGAGTCCCAGTTTAAAAGATAAATAATGGGTTTGGAAAATCTCATGATAGAGAATTATGATAACAAATGTTATCAAAATAAATTCGGAAAGTTTTAGTAATTTAATGGAGATATAAAATATTTTGAAAATATTTTCCAAAATGGATTGTTTAATTCCTTTAGGTAAATAAACATTTTGGAGAGTATTTCATAGAGAATATTTTATCTATTAAGGAATTAC
Organism: Vitis vinifera; assembly: GCF_030704535.1. Lineage (NCBI taxonomy): Eukaryota > Viridiplantae > Streptophyta > Magnoliopsida > Vitales > Vitaceae > Vitis > Vitis vinifera. The sequence continues at coordinate 10,850,748 of NC_081815.1, read as the reverse complement.
TAAAGGGTTCTAAATTTTATAGTATTTAATGGAATAAATTATTATGATATTTTCTTGCAAATATTTATTAGGTTGGAAAAGTGTAAGGAATAAGGAAAGTAAATCTTATAAGGATTTTTTAATATGAGAAGCAAAAGTTCCTTTCTTGGAGAAGGTGATCTCAAGATTATTCAAAATCTCATAAAATTGGTAATTTCCTTATTACACAAGAGTTTCCAATTTGGAAAATAAATATTTTAGAAATTTCAATTAGAGATAATTTATCATTAAAAGATTATTACCAAAAGGCTTGTAATTTGATGGAAATAAATTTCTTTGAAACATTTCCTAGATAAAATATTTGTTAATTGGAATTGTGTATAAAAGGAAAATTTTATGAAAATAGATTTTAAAATTTTGAGAGTAGATATTTTATCAAAATTCTTTTTTAAAATTACTCTTATGGAAATTTTAAAATTTTCATGTTGGTATTCTCCTATTGTACTAGGTTTCTAATTAGGAAATAAATATTTATGAAATATTTCAAATTAGATAATTTATTCATTAGAGAAATTACTAATGGTTTTAAAATGCTCTTATTTATCTCAAAAGATTAAGAATGAGAGGACCTTAGCAAGCACACAACCTCCATTGTCGAGCCCATCTTGATTTTGGTTCATCACCACCCCCACGGTGGGTTAACCCTAAGAATCAAGAAATATGGACTCTCCACATGGATGAGACTAGATATGTTTGTAGAGGGAGCAACCACCCCCAGGTGGAGTTCTTTACTTGGTGACATTAATAGTACAAGGACAATGGTTATACACTTGACATTGGATATGAAGTGGTAAAATCGCCACTGTTGACCCACATTTTTCATGTGCGTCCCCACTCGATCGGCGAGACTCGCTTTTTATTTGTGAAAAATTAATTTTGGAAAAAGTCGGAGTCGTCACTTATTTTATTTTTATTTTAAAGGGAAAATAAAACAAGAAAGAAAAACCCTAAAATGTGACTCCTTAATTTTTGGAAAAAGCATGTCTTTGAAAACCCTGAGTCTAGGTCTGGGGATCAGGTTACCTATTGGGAAGGTACCTCTGAAAGGTAGCACCCCTCTAAGCCCTATAAAGGTCTCTACTGACTAAGTTGAGGGAAACGTGGCAATTAAATGGTTGATCATGGATACCTAAGTAAGCTAGGGGTTTTTAAAAAAAATAGTATGTCAAGCAAGAAAATCTGATCATAGGAGAGAGTCAAAGTGCGTACCTGAACGGCTTCTCAAGCGCTATCATGAAACATAAAAGTTAGTATAGAGATACATCACACAACATGTGTTTTTGTTAAAGATGATCAAACAAGCATCAAATATATATCAAGGCAATCAAATAGGTTAGCGAGCATAGGCATAGTATGCAATGACAATCATATTCATAGAGTTTAGAAAGTGGGTATTAGGGAACGTACCTAGATAGCATATATAACTCATAGCGTGCTTTTGCATGACAAGGAGAGGTTAGATAATAAATAATATAGAGCAAAAATCCTAACATGCACATCTAATTAATATAACAAAAAAATGATCGAAGTACACTAAATTACCGATCATCACACGTCTTGTATAGAATTCTTAAAAAAAGATAAATACGATTTCAATAAGTAGCAAAGGTGGTAGTAAAAAAAGAATTTTTAAAAAAGATTTTTTTTTTTATGTAGGGGTTTCACCAATTCCCCAATTGATATACACGAATTTAGCCCAGAATTATCCCATTTATGTGAGACCACAAGCTTTGATTCGTGTTTGATTTAAAACCAAAATTTTCATTAAAAACTGAGAAAGATGCAAACTAATCAAAAAGTGGTTGCATATTATTTTAAGAAAATGGGGTTTTTGATTCTAAGGAGTCTAAATGAATTTTTAAAATAGGTTTTTATAAGGAACATTTTGAGAAAAGTATTTTATTTTAAAAGGAAAGACATTATTCACAAATAAACGATTCGCAAAGATCAAATATAGGTAACCCAAAATAAAACAAAATCACAAATTAAAATTTTCTCAGTATATAACAAAACTAATAAAGGTGAGGGTAGAGACCAATCTTCATGATTTTCCAATGGCCTCTAAAAATTAAACTTCACAAAAAACTATCAAAGCAATAAACTAAATGACTTTAGATCAAATAAGATTAGAAGATATTAATCAAGTGTTAAAAATGGGGAATCGAACACAGAAGAATAATAAAAAACTAACATAAGATCAATTAAGCTAATTAACTAAAATTTTAGAGAAACATATGAACTAAATTATGATCAATCCAAGAATGAAAATTTATATATTTAAGATAGAAATAATACAACTTAAGATTAATTAAGCAAGTTATCTAAAGCTTTGAAAAACATACAAACTAAAAGTGGATTTAACAAGTTCAGAATACGAAAATGACATGGAACCAATCAACTTAAACAACCCAAGTCTTAAAAACTCATGTACTAAAAGATGAAATAAAAAAATAAGATTAATATTTAAAAACATGAATTCAATTGCATAGGATCAATTAAACTAATAAACTAGAATTCTAAAACCACTTAAACTAGATAACATGAATCAAAACAAGGATAAACAATTTTAAAAGACATGAGATTAATTACATGGATCAACCAAATTGATAAACTAAAATTCTAAAAAAAAAAAAAAGAAAAACCGAAACTAAATAGATAAATTAAAACAAAACTAAAGCAAGGTTAAAAACATGAATTTTGTCAATAGAATTGGTTAAATTAAAGAACTAAGATTATATAAAAAAAATGCAAACCAAACAAATAAATTGCAATTAAACTAAAACAAGATCAAAAGCATAAATTTTATCAATAAAATTAATCAATCTAATAAACTAAACTAAGATTATAAAAATACATCAACTAAGAAGATGGGACAAAACAAAATCAAAACTCGTTTAAAAAAATAAACTTTACTTCACAAATTACTTAAACTAAGGAATAAAAGTCACTAACACATTCAAATTAAATCATAAACTAAAATTAAGTTAATCCGGAATTTTTTTTAAAAATAAACTTTACTTGACAAATTACTTAAACTAAGGAATTAAAGTCACTAACACATTCAAATTAAATCATAAACTAAAATTAAGTTAATCTAGAATTAAAAAAAAAAAAAAACTTTACTTCACAAATTAGTTAAACTAAGGAATAAAAATCACTAATACATTTAGACTAAAAGATAGATTAAAACTAAACTAATTCAAAATTAAAATACGAACTTTATCTAACATGATTAATTAAACTAAACATAGAAGATAGATTAAAATTGAATTAAATAAAAAATAAGAATAAGAACTTTTCTAATAAGAATAATTAAACTAATGAATTAAAATTACAAACACATCTAAACATATAGGATAGATTAAAATTGAACTAAATTGAAATTAAAAATAAGAACTTTTCTAATATGAACAATTAAACTAATGAATTAAAACAACAAACATTAAACATAAAAGGTAGATTAAAAGTGAAGTAAATCAAAATTAAAAACAAAAACTTTTCTAATAGAAATAATTAAACTAACGAATTAATATCACAAACACATCTAAACATAAAAAATATATTAAAATTGAACTAAATCAAAATTAAAAATAAGGACTTTTATAATAGAAACAATTAAATTAAAGAAAACTACAAACACATCTAAACATAAAAGATAAATTAAAACTAAATCAAATTGGAATTAAAAAAAAAAAAAAAAGAACTTTATCTAATGGGATAAATTAAACTAAATAATTAAAACCACAAACATATCCAAACTAAAAAAGAAAAATAAATTAAAACTAAATCGAAATTAAAATAAGAAATTTATTACATAGGATTAATTAAATCAAAGAACTAAAATCATTAAAACACTCAAGACTAAAAGGATGGATCAAAACGAAATAAAAGATAAATTTGAAAATGTACACTTACCTAGAAACCGTCGTTTGTAGAGATTTTGTAGGCTGCTCTCCTCTTTTTTGTGGTTATGTGTCGGCTCGTAAAAGTTCTTCGCATGTCCTCTCAAAAGAATTGCTCTCGTGTCCTCTCTGCCAAAGAAAAATCCTCGTGCCTAGATCTCTCTGCCCTCGAAGAAATATATTCTCTTCTCTTATTTATATGGCAGCCTCACCCTTATGGGAAATTTTTATTTCCTCTTTTAATGCGCGTGGATGGCCTCTTCAGTATGGAAAGTATGACTACTGATATGGAATGCACCGCTACCTGTGTACGAGGTTTCTGATTTTGTCCTCTCAAAGGATCTCTCATTCAACCACGATATTTCCTTATACGTTTCATCTTTCCGGATTTGAAAATTCTTTAATTTAAGGTGGAAGATTCTTACCTCCTCAATTCTATAGTGCTGAAAGATGACTAGTTTATTGGCCGCCCCCTTCTCTTCGATGTGATGGCTGCTCATTTTTTTTTTTAAAAAAAAAAAGGAAAGAAGCTACAGGCCGTGTTGTGGAGCCCTCCGTTCCCCCAAACCGATCATACGTGTTGTACGCTAATGGTGGACTACATGTCCACTTCTCCTCATGCGTGGACTGCGTATCATCCTTGGCGGTGTCAATTCCATGGTTTTATTCCCAATATGCTTCTACAATCCCAAGAGCATCATGGTGCATGTCCACTACAACAGCACCAAGCCTTCGCACACCTCTTATCCCCATATGGTTCTGCTACATTGCTGTCATCTTCAAATTCATCAAAATCCATGTCAGATGACGAGCCTCCTTCAGAGTCAACGTCAGCTGTGACATCTTCACGAACTGGACGCCTCATTACCGATTCCATGTCCTTAATAAAATGGTCCACATCAAGCTCCACTACTTTTAGGTCTCTTGATTGCTACACTAGGTAAGCTCTTAAAAATTTCATGAAGTTTAAATAGCTTTTCTTGGAAGGATCTAGGGCATTGCAATGTAGCTTGCATCTAAGAATGTGACAATCAGAGAGATTCCACAGGCTCCTATTGTCCCTAATATTGTATTTATAACACTCTTCATGATTAACAAGCATTGAACTTCTCTTATTGGTGCCGAATTCAAGAAAACGCCCCCTCCTCACGTGATAGCCCTCACTAATTTCATATTTCTACCTTCACAAGAGCCACTCATCCCAGATTATGTAATTCCACCTCCTCATGCAAAACAAAATAAAATCAAATAAATAAAAAAACTAATGAAAATTATGAGATTGGTAATAAAATAAAATATGATTTAAAAGAAAAGAAAGGGAAAAATGAGAGACTAGATTATATAATTCCATCATTCAATAAGGGGTCGTATGCATATTTAATAGGAATGAAAAGCTTAAGTCTAAATCAAAACTGCCAAGGGTCACAATAAGGGGTTAGGCAATCCCTCAACCAAAGTCTCCGAGGTGGCTCAAGAAAGGTAAATAGTGTGAGTAGCTATGGGCCACCAAGGAACTACTGTAAAATATAGAATAAGTATCTAATAGGACATGTGCTAGGATGACAAAATTGAGGGTTTACAGCCACCCATTTGCATAGTCCATGGACCAAATAAAAGGTACGCTAATCTTGTCTTTAGATACCTTTATGGTTAAGACAAGGAGATCAATTTGAGAAGGTCTCTAACTAGTTATAAGGTCATGACTTGCCCCACGTAGGCTTGATTCTTATGATATTAGGATACCTTGCAAAAAGACATGTGGTTTGAGAGTGCTATATTTTTGCTAAATTAATTATACCAAATGTCATGAATGTTTAATTATGTCATATGCTTGGTTATATTATTTGTTACAAGTATCATGCTGGTTTTATTATCACTCTCTTTCTCACAATAGGTCAAGCCCAACTAATCAATTGGACTAATTTTATTCTAGATATAGTAACTAATTGCATAGAAGCTAGTTTAGGAAGAGATAGTTATTCCTTATGAACTAACCTAGCAAAAGGAAAGAGTGGTATATCAAAGTGGTATTTGATAGATCAAAAGACCAAATGTCTAATACTTGGATCTTTGGATAATGTGTTTCAATAGCAACACATGTCTAATACTAAAGACTTTGATATTCTCTTTCTAGTTTGCAATTGTTATTTGGTGATAAAGGTAGGTCATCTTTGACAAGCTAATCTTAAGACTATTAGAACACCAACAATCATATGATCCTATAGACCTTTCCATTTTCCTTTGGAGTGGCTAAGAGGATTCTCAAAGATTATATAGTGTTGATATGGAAGTCAAAGGTTCTTCAGATTCATCTATCATGAAGAAGAATAACAACACCAAATAAGGAAAGTTCAAGAGAAAGAATAAGAGAGCAAGCTTAGGGGCAAGTGATTCCTTCATAACCTTTTAGGACACTAGAAAATGAATGCCCGGTTTACCTAAAGGAAAAAGTAAAGTATACATCATTTCTTGTTGTTGAATATTTAATAGTGGATTTCACTAATTATGGTGGATAGATTCTAGGCCCACTATCTATAAGTCCTTATAGGTATTCAACAAGTGAGAAGGTTAAATGATAGGATTATACTTACCTTAGCTTCAAATGCAAGGTTAGTTATGCAGGTTAGTGGGAGGTAATATCCTCTTCTTTTATACGTATTCCATTATCACTTTGCCAAGTGATGAGAATAGTCAGATCTCAGGATTAAACCTAGCATTAATTAAATATTTGGTCTCTAGATTTAAGTCATATTAATCTAAATAGGATCCAAAGACTGGTAAAGTCTAGACTCTTTTATTCCAGAAGATCTTTCAGTCTACAAATCCTATATAGATGATAAAATAACTAAGAAGACTAAAGCCAAGGAATATTTGGAGTTAGTGCATACTAACATGTATGAAACTTTTAGTATCCATACATGGGGAGAGTATGGGTATTTCATCACTTTTAGTGATGATTACTCTGGATTTGGATATGTACATAGGAAATCCAATGCCTTGGATACATTCATTAAATTTATGGCAAGACCGGATAACTTATTAGGCATACATACCAAGTCACTTCAATTAGATCAAGGTGATATGTCTAGTAAGTTTCATTCTTTTTGTTGGAGCATAGGATTATTTCCCAGTTATGTGCACCAGGGCCTTCATTGCAAAATGGAGAGGTGGAAAGAAGGTATCAAACTTGGATGGAATAGTGAGATTGTGGATAGGTTTCTCATCTTATCCCAAATTCTTTTGGGGATATGTCTTATAGATTATGTAATGCCTTTTTTTTCTTTAGAGGTATATCAATTTATAGGATATCTAAGAGGATTTCTTAGGTTATTACCTTTATAATCAAGATCATCATAATATATTTCTTGACACAAATGTTAGACTTTTTATGAAGACTGTATGATAAGGAATAAGGCAAAAAGTGATATAGATTGGAGGATATATTATAAGATAATCCCACATTGCATAGGATACTATGGATCAAGAGGGTTAAAGGCATACCATTCCTATAATTTCTAGTACACCAGTGCCTCATCGTAGTGGGAGGTTTATATCCCACAGATTGTGATGAAGCGGTCAGCAATGTTTGTACTCAATTATGGAAAATAGTTATGAAGAGGTAGTTAAAATCTTTGCATTCTAACATAGTTTGGGTTCCTGTACAAGTACCTAAAGGGGTAAAACCCATAGGTGTACATTGGTCTATAAGAAGAACATAGGAGTAGATGGAAAACTTGAGTTTTATGTGGCTAAGACTGTAGCTAAATGTTATAGTTTGAAACTTTGTTTTAACTATGGAAAACCTTTTCAACATTGGTCATACTCAAATCCATCATATTACTCCTATCTATTATAGTGTGTCTCATTTATGAGATATAGTTACCAAACATTTTCATAGCAAAGGGCCTTGTATGTACAAGAAGACATTAGGAAGCATGGTGATGCTCTATGATCTTGTAGGTAGATAATAATTTACTCATTTGATATGATGTAGGGATATTGTCATTAGTCAAGATCTAGTAGTCTACTTAGTTCTAGATGAAAATCTAAAGGAAGACGCAATATATTCTTGGGGTTAAAGTCCTTTAAGACTGCAAAAATAGGAAAATTGTGCATGTCACCTACATTGATAAGCATTTGGTCAAGTACATGACGCAAAAATCCAAGAAGGGTTTGTTACTCTTTAGATTTGGAGTTGTCTTTCTTGATATTAATGTCCTTGGACATCTGTGGAGAGAGATCACATTAAGATGGTATCCAATGCCTCTGCAATGGATAGCCTTAAGTATGTGATGCTATGTACTAGACCAAATATTTGCTTTGTTGTAGGAATAATGAGCGGATATTAGTTCATTTCCTTATTAGAGCTTTGGGAGGATGTCAAACATATACTCTAGTATCTTTGGAGAATGAAAAATTATATGTTTGTGGGCCTTTGCGATGAGTTGGTACTCCTTTCATACTAGGAAATTGGGTTTTCAGTATGATGAGGCTCTTGCAAGTCTACCTCTAGGTATGTCTACACTTTAAGTGGTTTTTTTTTTTCTGTAGCAATAAAAGAAGCCTTTTGGCTTATGGGTAGTTCCCTTGGCTATATTGTTTAAGATATTGTTATGTGATAACAGTGGGACAGTGACATGTTTAAAAAATTAAAGTACCACTAGAAGAGGAAACATATAGAAAGCAAGTGATACCTTTTTGTGACATAGTATAGAGATGTGATGTGATTGTGGAGTAGATTATTTCTATAGTACCTAGTTTGCTTTTAGGGCTAGTGGGAGTTTGTTTAGATTGAACCCCTAGAAGCAAGACATGATGTAAAAAAGTTAGACTTAACTATTCCTTCGGTGTATTGATATTGACTTAAGCATTCAACCTATGTCTCTTACATTGTACATGACTTGTGTGCATTAGGAGTTGTAGAGAAGATACAAGTCATGGGTTCCTTGTAAGAAGATAAGTTGTCCACAATCAGTCCATAGATTTGGTCAATCCAATAGAGACTATAGTGCATCACCTCCTAATTGGAGGAATGGCTTATCTTGATCGTCGGGATAGGTTTCCCATGATGAGTGCACTAGTGCATGTTATGCACACTAAACTAGACTTACTGTGAATCATAACTCAAGCTATCAATTGTCATGATTCACCAAGGTACTATACTACATGGACTCTTAACCTTGAGAGGATATTAAGTTTGTGGCAAAATTAATAAGAGGCTTTGACCTATGGGTGAGACCCTAAAGTGGTTATATATCCCTATGGATTGGGTCACTATTGATGGAGACTGGTGGCAACAAGTATTCTTAATAAAGGCACCATGATATCTCATGAGATTGAGATAGTGTGTCCCCTTAGGTGATCCAAAGGACATGTGATCATGAAATCTATGGTCATAGTAATTCCTTTAGTAGAATTTGACATATGCTCCTTGGAGTTAGAGTATGTCATTTGATCACATAATAAGTGGGATTTGTAAATCAAGGATTTGAGAGGTAATCTTGATAGGTGATAACGCTACCTTGTTAGATTACAGAGACCAGTTCATGAGGAGTCTACATGCAGTGGATAGTAGGTCACGAACCTAAGCACTTGGCATCTTGTTGTAATATACATAGAATATTGGAGTGTAGTTAACTTTCTATAGTGGGATGTTGAGTCAATTTCAAAAAAAAATTTTGAGAGAGCCAATACTTTTATGGGTCCCAATGGTCCCCGCTCTAAGCTCATAGATGGCAAGGTTTATGAGGTTTCAATGGGTTTTTAGCTCAACTTTGTGCATAAGGGTGTTTTTACAAGATTGTACAGGAATAAGTAATTGGTATCTTTGGACTAGGCTAATTGATTAGTTAGGGTCTTGTATGGTTAATTAATCAATTAGCATCCTTTTTGGCCTCGATTAAGTGACCCAAGCCCATGGTGGGCTTAAGTGACTTAAGCCCAGTAAGAAGCTTATAAATACCTCTTTAGGGGCTGTGGTTTCTATGTCTTGCCATTTTTTCCCTACAATCCAGAGAGAGAGCCCTAGCCTCCACCCTTGAGATCTCCACCATCTTAGTGCCTAGACATAAGGAAGAGTCATCAGACGAAAGATTATGGTGTTTACGAGATCCATTACAATTTTGTGAGTTATCTACACCAATTAGAATCGATCCTAGAACATTCGAATCAAAGGTATGTGGCTTTATTCTCTAGATTTATGATTTTTGTGGTATCCGTATTGTTTTTTAATACCTGTTTATCCGTTGTGATAGATTTAGAGGGCCTAGGATAGATGTCTACACCTATGAGATCCAAGGCATGGGAACGAAGTAATCCAAGGTTCCAAAAAATTATCATCAATAAAGACCTAGTTGTCTACTCAGTTCTAGATGGAAATCTAGAAGGGGCATAATATATTCTTAGGTTTAAAGTCCTTAAGGATTACAAGAATAAGAAAATTGTGTTATGTTAAACATATACTCAAGTATCTTTGAAGAACAACAAAAGGAGTGACGTGATGCTTGACAAGATACCTTCTGTGAAGAACCTACCAAATCCCTTCACCAAGACATTGACAATGAGAGTCTTTGTTAGTCATAGGGATAACATAGGTTTCAGATGAATATCTAGTATGCTTTGATAGCATGATGCTTTAAGGACTAATGGGAGAATGTTAAGATAGAGCCCTTGAAAGTATGACATGGTGCAACAAAATTTGGAATTCATTATTTAATAATATTCCAATTTCACTTTTGTTTATCCTTATTCCATACATTACACTTTATGAGCATTATTGTCTACATCTTTTGCATTGTACATGACTTGGGTGCATTAGGAGTTGCACGGAAGATCCAAGTCATGCGTTCCTTACAAATAGATGATTTGTTCATAGATAGTTCATGGGTCTAGGCAACCTATTAGAGGTTGTAGTGCACCACCTCCTAATTGGAGGGATGGTTGGTCTTAGTTATCGGATGAGTTTTCCATGGGGAATGCACTAGTGTGTATGGTTATACATTGAAGAGGACCTATTGTGAGTCATGACTTAAGGATATCAAGTAGTCATGACTTAAGGATATCAAGTAGTCATGACCTCACCAAGCTACTTCATTGTGTTATCTTTTAATTTTGACATAATATTGAGTCTGTGCTAAAATTAATAATGGTTTTGACCTATGGGTGGGATTGTAAGCTGATCATATATTATGGATTGGGTCACTATTGATGGAAGCCAGTAGCAATAGGTATTCTCAATAGAGACACCATGATATTTCATGGGATTGAGATAGAGTGTCCTTTAGGTGATCCTAAGGAGTTATGTTCACGAAAACTATGGTCATAATAGTTCCTTAAGTGGAACTTGACATAAGCTCTTTGAGAGCTAAGACATGTCAATTGAACACACAATAGAAGGATTTGTAACTCAATGATAATAGAGTGTAGACCGTCTATTTTGTCCTCCTAGCACATGTCCTATTAGGTATTTGTTCGGTACTTTACAGCAATTCCCTAGTGGCCCATTACTGCTCGTGTAGCCTATCTTTTCTAAGCCACCTTGGGGATTTTGGTTTAGGGATTTATCTAACCCCATTGTGACTCTTGGCGACCCTAATTTAAACTTAGGCACCCTATGTCCATTTAGATGCACTTAGCCCATTAGGCACCACCTTTAGGCCCACTTAGGCATCCTAGGTCCATTTAGATGCACTTGGCCCATTAGGCACCACCTTTAGGCCCACTTAGGCACCCTAGGCCCATTTAGATGCACTTGGCCCATTAGGCACCACCTTAGGCCCACTTAGGAACCCTGGGTCCATTTAGATGTACTCTGCCCATTAGGCACCATCTTAGGCCCACTTATGCACTCTAGGTCCATTTAGATGCACTCGGCCCATTAGGCACCACATTTAGGCCCACTTAGGCACCTTAGGTTCACTTAGATGCACTTGGCCTATTAGGCACCACCTTAGGTCCACTTTAGGCACCATTAGGCCCCAACCCATTTAGTTCATTCATTGGCTCACATTTTTGCATAGCTTGCATGACACTTTATTATTATTATTATTATTATTATTATTTTCTTAATTATTTTCTTAATTATTTTATTAATTTAATTTGTTTATTTATTTTATAATTTTCTAAAACATATTTTGATTCATTCATTAAGTCTAATTTTATTTATGCTTTTGTAGGGAAACTCACCAAAGGAATCATCATTAGAGAGAAAAAGAAAGGTTGAAAACATGTATTGGCAATGATATTCAAGCGTGAGTCTTTTGGGAAAGTAAAGGATATTCAGTCGGAAAAAGAAAAAGGAATTTTCATGTGTGGTTATGGAAAGGAAATATTCAGCGGGCTGAGTGATGGATTCAAGGTAGTCGGAAAGGGAGGAGTCCACAAGGAAAGAAGGACACCGAGTTACCATTCTTGATCTGGCAGAATGCCAAAATGAGTTAAGAGGAGCAAGGAAAATGGAGGGTTCGCGGGAGATTCTGGATTTTTTTTTTGGGAAAGTGGAGTTTTTTGGGTGAGAATATTTTTTGAAAGGAAAGAGGAAGACACACGGGTTGGTGGATGAATGAGGATGGTTTATAGGAAATATACAGAGAATAATGAGAATTTTTTTTGAAAGGAAATAGGAGAGGCAGCCGGGCTGGTGATGGTTCTTCCCATATTAGTGGAGTCAAGGAAAGGAGAGGAGAGAAGATAAGAGGATATCGAGAGGAAAGGGAGAACGACTGTAAGGGCTGGGGAGAAGGAGAAATTCTGAGGGCAAAAGATGAAAAGAAAAATTCATAGCGTAAGAAGAAATGAATTCAAGGAGAGAGTGTCTTTTTGTTTTTTCTTTCCCCAGGCACTCCGATGTGATTCTAATCTACAACTCCAATTCCAACCACCATCCTTGTTTCAAATACCATTCTTTGTATCCATTTGTGGTGTTTCGTGTTTGCTCTTCGTGTGTCTCCATTGGTGTTTTTGAAAGTGGGGAGAGTGTGAATTCATCTGGTTCATCTTTGTTTCTCTCGCAACCTGATTGGAATATGGGTTTTTCGTGGATTTGAGGGAGCCGATCATGGATCTGGAACGAGTAATCCGAAACGGTGGGACCAAGAGGGAATCATGGAGGACGATGCTGACCCTGGCTTATCAGAGCTTGGGTGTTGTTTATGGAGATTTAAGCATTTCTCCTCTCTATGTGTACAAAAGCACTTTGCAGAGGATATTCATCATTTAGAGACAAATGAGGAGATTTATGGGGTGTTGTCTTTCGTATTTTGGACATCAACATTGATACCACTCCTCAAATGTGTTTATTGTGCTAAGAGTAGATGATAATGATGAAGGTGGGACTTTTGCTTCGTATTCATTGCTCTGTCGGTATGCTCAGGTGAACCCAATACCCAATTGCCAACTTGCTGATGAGGAACTGTCCGAATACACAATGGACAGTTTTGTATTGCTCGATAAAAATTTGGGTTCATGCCTAAAATTGACATTAAAGAAGTATAGAGTGTTGCAAAGGTGTTGGGTTCGGAGCTTTCAATGTAAAAAAAGCATCACCTATATGTACAAGTTCCAATTGCTTGTATAATACAGGTATTTCTGTTTGCTCTCCAACATTATGGGACTCACAGAGTAGGCTTCCTATTTCCACCAATTGTGATAACATGGCTTTTATGCATCAGTGCGATTGGTTTGTACAACATCTTCCATTGGAATCCCTGTGTTTATCAAGCTCTCTCCCCATACTACATGTAGAATTTTTTTAAGAAGACCCAAAGGGGAGGTTGGATGTCATTGGGTGGAATTCTCTTATGCATACATGTTCAGAAGCTATGTTTGCAGATCTTGGACACTTTTCCAGTTGTTAATACAGATTGCTTTCACACTTTGTGGTTTATCCATCCTTGATCTTCGCATATATGGGACAATCCGACTCTCTGTATTATGCCGATGCTGTCAGAATATTCAATGATGCTGATCAGAGGTTATGTGAACATGTTGACGTCTCTAGATGCTTCCTTTTGTAGCCAACTCAAGGATGATTGCTTATCTGCAACAGCTGCTTTATGTCCTTTCATTGACTTGTTGATACTGATGTCTTACCCATTTGCGGGTTATGATGGACTCTCCTCTTTGCATTTGCTGCCGCATTTGACTTTGTTTGATCTGTCATACACTTTTTTTTTTTATGAACGTGCAGCCAGTTTTTGAATCCTACTTTCAGCTAAAGGTACTGAAATTACAAGCATGCAAGTATCTCACTGACTCATCACTAGAAGCGCTTTATAAAGAAGGTACTCTCCAACTCTATGTGAGCTGGACTTATCATATGGGGCCCTCTGTCAGTCGGCTATCGAGGAGCTTGTTGCTTGTTGTATACATCCCCGACATGCACCACCTTCGCAGGAATCATCATCTCTTCTCCATAAGCGATGGAAAAGCACGCCAACTCTCTAGATCCCCTCATTGGAATATTTCTCAGTCTGTGAACGACTTGATTTGTCTCTATGAGCAGCACGATGATACACAAGCACCTGGGAGGAAAATAGATTCTCAATAGGATATGATTGAGAAAACTGTAGAGAAGAACACCCCAACTACAGTTGATGATCCATATGCAATAGCTTTAATAGTGGAAAACGACCCATGCATTATTGAAAAAGAGATATGAGCTCTAACAAACTAAATAGAGACATTCCAAGCAGCTTTGTCGGTCTATCAAATGCAGATTACATGTATTTTACTAGAAACATGCTAACTGGAGTCGTGCCTGATTGGATGCTGAAAAGAGGAGACAACTATGATCTTTCATACAATAACTTTACCAGTGAAAGCTCAAGAGGATGTCAAGAATGGAGTGTAAATTTGTTTGGAAGCTTATTGGAGGAAGTCAGTCCACATGTAGCATATTGGCATTCTCCAATACTTACACGCACATGCCATGCCACCTTGAAGGATTTCCATTGTGGATGCCATTCACGGCTGCACCTATTTTAAATAGAAATACCACACTGCAACATGTATTTTGGAGGCTACCTGGACGTACTTTCCATGGGCTGCACCCACTTCCACCACGCACCATGAGAGGCATCAATTGATGGGGCATCAAAGCTGATCACTTAGGAGCCACCAGAATTTTTTAAGACTTTGTGGGCTGCAGTTGTAAAGAGCACACAGATGCATATTTGGAAGACGCAGCAGGCTGCCGTGGCAAGACGCACAGGTGTGAGATCTTCGTTCTCCACCACACATGGGATTGGTGGTCACTTTGAGAGCATAAAGGCACATAGAGCCGCACCACTTTGGATTCTCTCTAAGGAACACGCACAACCCACATAAAAGAAAATAACCTGCACCTTTGGACTTGGAAACAACCCCCATGCATTGATATGAAAGGTAAGTTCACATTCTTAAACTTGTTTTATTTTAGTCTAAATTCGTCCCTTCGGTTTAGTTTTTTTATTTCTTGTTATTTCAATCCATTGGTAAAATTGCTTTTATGCTAAAGTTTTTTATTTTTTATTTTTTTTTTAAAACTTGTTTTCATCCATTTTAATTAGTTTGGATTTTAGTTCCGATAAGTACGGATGTAGTTTGTTGTATTGGTTTTAATGAATAATGGACTTTAGTTTTCTAATAGTCGTTGATGCTGATTTGAATTTTAGTTTTTGATAAATAATGAGGCTAGTTTGAGTTTTGAGTTTTAAAATTTTCATTGAGTATTAGTTTCTTTAAGTTTACATGTTTGATGCCTTTTAAAAACTTATTGAGTATCCATTTGTTTAAATTCACATGTTAGATGACTTTTAAAAATTTACTGAGTTTTAGTTTGATTAAATTCACATGGTAGATACCTCTTGAAAAATTCATTGAGCGTTATATGGAATATTATATGTGACTGAATTGTTAGTTCTCTTTATCTTTGATACTTATTTTATAGACACTGATTACTACTCAAAAAGTGTTATTTCATACCTTGTAATTAACTCTTTTAAACACTTTTGAGTAGTAGTTATCACATTTTAACCCAATTAACATATTAAGGACCCTTGCAATCAATTCTAATCAAATTGTGTTAAGTTTTGGTGTTTTGGTAGCTTTTTTATCACCAAATCAATCCGAGATTAAGGAGAGTTCTTTGGAATCCATGGCAAAAGATGTCCGGACAGGGCGTCCGGACACACCATCAAAGGGCGGCGGAACGTGGGCTGTGGCAGGATGTCGGAATGACGTAGCAAGGCTTGTGCACTTTAGCCAATGATCCGGACAACATATCCGGATAGGATATGCTATCGTCCGGGG
Source organism: Vitis vinifera (assembly GCF_030704535.1). Taxonomy (NCBI): domain Eukaryota; kingdom Viridiplantae; phylum Streptophyta; class Magnoliopsida; order Vitales; family Vitaceae; genus Vitis; species Vitis vinifera. The sequence continues at coordinate 10,834,519 of NC_081815.1, read as the reverse complement.
TGTGATGATCGCGAGTGTCGTGTGCTTCTCCCTGAGGGAGTCCGGATAGGGGAGTGCTCCACGTGTCCTCTTGGGGAATCCGGATGGAGTTGCTCCGGATAGCGATGCGCGCTCCGTGTCATAGGGGGAGGGGTCCCAACACCATGCACACGCAGACGACCCCCTTGCAATGTGTGCCATCGCACATTCCACCCGGATGTCTCACATCCGAAATTCTTCTCCGCCGACATTCCATCCGGATATTTCGCATCCGGCGCTTGACGCCGGATAGGAGAGGAGGGCATTTCAACTTCCCCGGTCAGACATATCCTGATCCTCTGATAGCGCTTACCCGGAGAGTTTCGCAGCCATTTTGCACAATGCCGCGGTGTTCTCCTGAAGCTTCCCGATATGTCTGACCGACATTTTGAGATATTTTTCTGCACAGTGTCGCGGTGTTCTCCTAAAGCTTCCCGATATTTCCGACCGACATTTTGAGAGATTTTGCTTTAGATATTTGATGTCTAAATCCCCACACTCTCCTTGTAACCCACCAATTATAGGATTCCTTAGTTATTAAGTTTGGAAAAAGGTTGAATAACCTTATATATATTATTATTGTAATTTTCATATAAATATCTCTAGGGAGCCTGTTCTTAGGGGGACGACGCATCTTTTGTATAGTTTTGGAAGGAAGTAAAATACAGAGCACTTGCTCTGCTTTTCATATATATTTTTGTTTTCTCGTTCTTTTTATTTCTAGCCAATCAAACTCTGAGGATTTTTCCTCAGAGGATGAGAGGCTAGGCTCTTTGTCTCTTGGAGTGAAGAAATCCGGGTAAGTTTCCTCATGCATAAATTGGAAGTTTTGTTGTTTTAGTTTTTAATGAAGAGAAAGTGTGACCCGTTAATGGTTTTTATCTTTTTAGTTAACTTAAAACGCCATTAAATCACCTGGGCCAACACTTGGTAAGGCAAGTGATCTCCATCCATTGAGATGCACTAGTTTATCTCTTGCGAGCCTTTGGGAGGTGGTTTGAAGGTAGGATTTTCTAGAATAGCCAACACTTGGTAAGCTTTTGGACTCTAAGGAGGCATCCATTAGTTATCTCTTGCGAGCTTTTGACGGGTAATCCAAGGTTAAAGATCACCTTGAATGGTAAATGCTAGGTGAGAGACATGAGCCATTGCAAGATGCATCAGTGAGAGGGATTTAGTGTTTGAACCCATTAAAGGGAAGCATCTGTACCAAACCGGTTCGGAAAATAACTATATGTTAAATCCCCAATGCGAGGAAAAGAAACAAGTGACCGGAACTCCCTTTTGTACTAGGAATCTGAGCCTAGTGATCTGAAACTCCAAGAAACACTTTTCTTTGTAATTAAAATCAGTTACTATTTTTGGTTAGTTTAAAACCAAACCCTTTTCACTCAAATATCTTTATGTTTTCTTTTAAAGCTAACCTTGAAATGAAAAGGCACCAATTCATCTTTGAATTTATATCAATTGTGGAGTGAAAACTCATCCCAGTGAACGATCCTAGAGCCACTATGCTATAGTAGCTTTGTCTTTGCTACCCTAGTTCATGGTGTAATAGGTTATAAATTTTGTTGATTACTCCCTCAATCAAGGAGCACCAGCTGGACATGAATCAGTTGATACACCAAGTGGGCATGAATCAGACACCTTATGGAATTCTTGAGTTTGAACTTTCTTTTAGAAAAGGTTTTTTGTTAAATTGATATTTTGAGTTGAGTCAAACTTTCTTTTTTTCAAAAATGAATTTTTCCATCATAAGTTTGGCTCCTTGATCCCAAATGAAAGGTAGCCAAAAAAGGGATCCAATTTAGTTTTTCTCTTATTTTCAAAACCCTCTTAAGTTAGAAATCAAAATTCTCTATTTTGTGTCTATTTATTGGGATTTAGAAAATCATTGGGTCTTTTTTTTTTACTTCCCTTAAAGTCATTTTCAAAAGCATTTAAATCACCAATAAAAGATTTTAGAAAACGGTTATTCTAGCTTTAGGCAAAGAACACACTTTCTATTAAAATTATGCAACTCATTTCATCTAAGTTGCACTGCTCCTTTGTTGTTTTTTTTTTATAAAAAAATTGGTTTTTATTCACATAGGTTTGGACTTGTGCTCCAAAACTAATGGGGATACACAGGTAAAACTTACAAAAATTGAATGGGGACTTGATGGAACCCACACATAAGAAAAATTTTCATAACTCTTCCTTGCTACCAGTTTTCACTCAATCACTGACCCTTTAGCTTTAAAATTCATTTTAGAAACTTTAGAATATTTTTTAAAAATTTCCAAACCTTGTATGACTTTCCTCACTTCTTGAACTTGAATTTAAAGTTTTTTTTAAGTCAGAAAACAATTCCATAATAGAAGATATAAATGAGTCTTTAGGGGGGCTCTCTTTGCACCTAGTTCTGGACACCCAAGATCTTTTTGAAAAAATAAAATAACAGATGACTTTTTAAATTTGATTTGATATTTTTTTTGAATTCCAAGATTCTTGAAATTGATCTTAGACATATAAAATGTTAATAAATATGCCTCTTTGAGGGAGATATGATTTTTCAAAGTTGTACTTACTGCATAGGTGGATTCTGGAGATCTGATTAGCTTGAATGTTTTAAAAAATATTTTTGAGTCTTATCCGACCCTAGATTCATTTTTTATGGGATATAGAAACTTTGAACTATATGTGTGATTTTTTGTATGATTTTATGTGATCATTTATTATTTTTTAAAATTCATTTATGCATGTCAGTCTTTCTTATTTAATCTGGACTTTGTAGAACTTTAGGTGTTTTTGCTACAATTTGTCCTTTGAATGAGTGTTTGGCCTTCGGTATGTTGATCTAGATGTGTAGGAGTTGTTTCCTGAAATTTTTCGTAATTAAATTCCACTCTAAGCCCTTTTTAGAAATTTATTTTGATGCTTCCTTTTCTAATTGCATGCTGATGATCTTATACATTGCTTGAATTGGTTATTTATTTTTAGAATCATTTGACTTACCTTGGCTCAATTTTGGCTTTAGTACTGTGTATTAGACATAATGAATATGTTATATAATTCATACTTGTCCTAATCACTCTAACATTTTTGGAGGAATCTTATAAATTATGCATGCTATCTAGGTACGCTCTCTATCACTTACTTTTCAAAATTTTGTGAACATGCATGTTGTTGTGAGTTTTATTTATGCTTGATGTGATCCTTAGATGCTTAGATGTATGCTTGATTTTCTTGGATAAAACACATGTTGTGTGCTATATTTCCAAACTAACCATTGATGTTTTATGATAACGCTTAAGAAGTAGTCCAAGTACGCACCTTAAATCTTCTTTATGATTTGTGATTGGTTTTTCTTGTTTGGCATGCTATTTTTGAAATCACCTAGCCTACTTAGGTATCCATGATCAAACAATTAATTGCCACATTTCCCTCAACTTAGTCAGTAGAAACCTCTGTAGGGCTTAGAGGGGTGCTATCTTTTAGAGGTACCTTCCCAATAGATAACCTGATCCTCGGACCTAAACTCGGGTTTTTAAAAGACATGTTTTTCCAAAAACTATGGAGTCACTTCTTTAGGGTTTTCTTTCTTGTTTTATTTTCCCTTTTAAAATAAAATAAAATAAATGGCCACTCCGACTTTTCCAAAACTAATTTTTTCACCAATAAAAGCGAGTCTTGCCGATCGAGTAGGGATGCACGGGAAAAATGAGGGTCCACAAATTAGCAACTCCACTATGGACTTTAAGGATCAAGCTTGAACACTAGTTGAGGAAAATATGGCGTTTAATCAATCGATTAGAGGGTGCCTCCTTTTTTTAGGCAAGGTGATTTAGTTTGCTTGCTTGATTGGTTTGCTATCTTAGCATGTCTTTATACTTGTTTATCTTGCATGATCACTTGCCTGCTTTGTTCACTCTAGCATGATTCACTCTCACATATGTTAGATAGGACTTTGATTGTTTGATATTTATCTACTTTGCATGACTGCTTGTTGCATGACAACCCTTTCTCTTGCATGATTGTATGATTGCTTGTCTTTGTTTACTATCTCACTTTAGATCTTAGCTTTTTCAGATGCACCCACATCATTTTTTGTGCACTTTAGATTACCTTGAGTGTTGAGATATGAGAGAGCCTTTACCATTAAGAAACCCCCTAGGAAAGCGAGGAAGTGCATGTGTGGAGGTGATGACTACCTTGCATGGAAGCACCTCGTCTTTTTGGAGGTGTGCAGAGGGTCACGTACCGCCAGAGGGTACGATCGCTTCTACTAGGGATCCTTTAACCCACTCATTTTATCTTATAGAGTCACCTCAACCTTGTAGGTTAGCCTAGATCCAATTAAGATTTCACTCCCACACGTGGGTGCATCTGTGGACTTTCAGAGCTGCCTTGGTCACAATTGGGTTCAATTATCCTCTTCATGGTCTCATTTTGGTGTGCTCAAAGATTGGTACATGTTTGAGTTTCAATTAGGCCACCTTTCTACATTGTGATTAGTGCGTTTCCACCTCTTTTGAGCTTCCATCATGTCATTTCTCTTTCCATGTCTTTGTACCTTATAGGAGTGTTATTCGTTTTAGTTTAGATTTGACTTCTTAGATTAGAGTTGGAGATAGATTGATTAGGGTTTCAAAACGGTCAGGTTTGGATCCTCAGCGTGTTATAGTTGATCGACTTACAGTCACCATGACTCTATTCAGGAGGCATTAGCAGGTTTGAGCCAGATGATTGATGGACAGTGAGATAGATAGCATCCAGTTCAGGATGAGATGTCGTGTGATTCATCATCGCTCACCCCCACCACCCAGTTAGCCAGTGATATTGTTGAGGGTGACATCGTACATATGATGAGTTTAATGAATTATGGGTCAAAGTCTATCAAATGAGAGTTCTTGTAGAGGATGCTAGCTTTTCTTTGAGATGGGAGATTTGATGACATGGTTTTCCTCATGACGAGCATTTAATGGACGTATTGGATGATAGTTGGATGGTTAGCACAAATTAGCCAAAGATAGTTCACTTCCTTGATGTGCTTGAGATCTTCATTGTTGTGAGTTCAGGAGAGATTCAGTTTATTTATGTTGGGGCATCCCGCTGATGTTGATGATATGTTTGAGGATGATGTTAGCCCAGTTATGGTCATGGAGATTCATCTATTCTAGGAGACCTTAGGGACTTACTTGGAATACACTACATGTCATTAAAGAGTTGACCCTAGAGAGGAAATGTGATTGACATATCTAGATAGAGACCAGTTCTCAGACCTTACTAACCATTGATGTTTTATGATAACGCTTAAGAAGTAGTCCAGGTACGCACCTTAAATCTTCTTTATGATTTGTGATTGGTTTTTTTTTATTGGCATGCTATTTTTGAAATCACCTAGCCTACTTAAGTATCCATGATCAAACAATTAATTGTCACATTTCCCTCAACTTAGTCAGTAGAGACCTTTATAAGGATTAGAGGGGTGCTACCTTTTAGAGGTACCTTCCCAATAGGTAACCTGATCCCCGAACCTAGACTCGGGTTTTTCAAAGACATGTTTTTCCAAAAACTATGGAGTCACTTCTTTAGAGTTTTCTTTCTTGTTTTATTTTCCCTTTTAAAATAAAATAAAATAAGTGACAACTCCGACTTTTCTAAAACTAAATTTTTCACCAATAAAAGCGAGTCTCGTCGATCGAGTGGGGACGCATGCGAAAAATACGGGTCCACATAGAGGTAGTCTTGAAAGACTGATAACTTTTACCTTGTTATACTACAAACATCAACTCATGGGGAGACTGAACGCAATGGATAGTAGGTTACGAACCTAAGCACATAGTGTCTCGTTGTTCTTTACATAAAATACTGGAGTTCAATTGATTCTTTAGAGTATGATGTTGAATCAACTTCAAAATTGGATTCTGAGGAAGCCAATGCTCTTATGGGTCCTAATGGTCCCCACTTTGAGCTCATATACCTTGTTGGCATGAGTTATGAGGGTCGAATTGGCTCTAGGTTCACTTTTATGCATAAGGGCATTTCGGTAATTACATAAGGTTGCATAGGGGTAAGTAGATAAGGTGTCTGGATTTGACTAATTGATTAATTAATAGACCTTATTAGGTTAATTAATCAATTAAGACCTAATTTGGGCTACATTAAGTGACCCAAGCTCATGTGAGTTGAAATCACTTAAGCTCGTTAGGAACCCTATAAATACCCCATAGGGATTAAGGTTTCATCACTTTTTATTTTCCACCATTCAGAGAGAAAGAAAGTCATAGCCTCCACCCTCCTTTCCTCCTCACCATAAGTGTGCCAAGAATAAGGTTTAGTCATCGAGCGGAAGATCGTAGGTTTACGAGACTTTTAACAACTTCAAGGTCGTCTTCAACACTTGGAATTTAAGGTTTGGGAACATTAGTACTTTAACACTAAAAGATGATTTTTTGAAACATTGATATTGTTTCCATTACTTAGATCTAAGATTCCAACAAAGCATATGTCAAATTCTAGTTAAAAAATTCCCATAACCATAGATTTCCTTATTACATGTCCTTAGGATCACCTAAGGTGACACACTTTCTTTAACCCATGAGATATCAATGTGCCTATATTAAGAATATTTATTGCCACCTTCTTTAATCAACAATGATCCAATCCATAGGGAATATAGGACCACCATAAGGTCTTACCCTTAGGTCAAAGCCATTAAAAACCTTAAAACTTTCTCTTAAAGTTGAGAGCACATGCAACATAGTAGCTTCCTAAATCATGATTATTTGATGGTCAATTGATTCGTCCCTAGCAACGGAAGTGGCAATGGCACCATCTGATTCGGGGTTCGGTCCCCGGCAACGGCGCCATCATTTGATTCGTGCCCAATTGGTGTCTTAGCTGATTCGTGTCCAGCTGGTGCTCCTTGATTGAGGGATTAATCAACAAAATTTATAACCTATTACACCATATACTAGGGTAGCAAAGACAAAGCTACTATAGCATAGTGGCTCTAGGATCGTTCACTGGGATGGGTTTTCACTTCACAAATGATATTAATTCAAAGTTGAATTGGTGCCTTTTCATTTCAAGGTTAGCTTTAAAAGAAAATATAAAGATGTTTGAATGAAAAACGTTTGGCTTTAAACTAACCAAAAATAGTAATTGATTTTAACTACAAAGAAAAGATGTTTCTTGGAGTTCAGATCACTAGGCTCAGATTCCTCATACAAAAAGGGAGTTCCGGTCACTTGTTTCTTTTCCTCGCATTAGAGAATTAACATATAGTTAATTCTCTAACCGGTGTTGTACAGATGCTTCCCACTAATGGGTTCAAACACTAAATCCCTCTCACTGATGCACCTTGCAATGGCTCATACCTCTCACCTAGCACTTTCCATTCAAGGTGATCTTTAACCTTGGATTACCCGTCAAAAGCTCGCAAGAGATAACTAATGGATGTCTCCTTGGAGTCCAAAAGCTTACCAAGTGTTGGCTATTCTAGAAAATCCTACCTTCAAGTCACCTCCCAAAGGCTCGCAAGGGGTAAACTAGTGCATCTCCATGAACGGAGATCACTTGCATTACCAAGTGTTGGCCCAGGTGATTCCAAGGTGTTTTAAGTTAACTAAAAAGATAAAAACCATTAACGGGTCACACTTTCTCTTCATTAAAAACTAAAACAACAAAACTTCCAAATTATGCATGTGGAAACTTACCCGGCTTTCCTTACTCCAAGAGACAAAAAGCTTAGCCTCTCATCCTCTGAGGAAAAATCCTCAGAGTTTGGTTGGCTAGAAAGAAAAAGAAATGAAAAATGAAAGAGAAGGAAAAACAGAGCAAGGCTCTGTATATTCTATATATTGATCGATGGATTACATCCTTCTCCGAGCGTCCTTTTACAGCGGATGCAAGAGAGTTTATATAGGAAGGTAATTTACCCTTCCTTGGACACTTCCTAGCTAAGGAATTACATGAGTGGCTGAATACAAGGAGAAAATGGAAATTTATACAAAAATATCTGAAGAAAAATATCCAAAAGAGTCGGTGGAAAATATCGAGAAGCTCTAGGAACCATTTTGCAAGAGAAAATGGTGTCTGCGAGATTTCGCAGACACTCATGAAGGGCTGCGAAATTACTTCGCAACAAAAAGCTATTCTCACAGGGCTGCGAAGTTGGCTTCCACCTTGAGGTTCTCAGCTTCCAGCTTGCGGCATATATCGGGTAGCTTCAGGAGGAAATCCACAACACTGTACAAAAAGGCTGCGAAATTCTCGCAACAAAAGGCTGATTCCGCAACACTTTAGAGTGATTGACTTGCAGTGGCTGTAACTTCTTCTTTTCAACTCCGAATCGTGCACCGTTTGAAGCATTGGATTCTTGACTTCCTGAGCTTTGAAATGGTATATAGAATGTAGAAAATGGACTTCGGGAAGTCCTCCAAAAGTGCAAAATAAGACTGCAGCTGCTGTCCTCTGTTTTCTTCACTCTGTTTTTCCTCTCTCCTTGCTTCTCTCCTTGCATACTTTGAACGACTAAGGCAAAGGACTATCAGGCTCCAAAGCTTGGTTCTTCATGAATTTGAGCTTCCAAAAGCTTTGCCATAACTTGTTCAAGTAGCTCCTCCATCATTTGGCATGCTTGAATTGATTCATAAGCTGATAAAAACATGTAAACTTGCCACAAAATGGTTAAAACCAATTACTAAGGACCTTAATGAATTAATTGGGTTAAATGAATATGATTACTACTCAAAGGTGCTTAAAACCATTATAATTAGGTCTACGAAATAGCACTTTTTGGTAGTAATCATCAATGTCATGATTCATTGTAGGTCTTATCCAATGTTTAACCATATACACTAGTGCACTCACTATGGAAACCCTATCTTAATGATCAATATAAGCCATCTCTCCACTTATGAGGTAATACACTATAGTCTTAGATGAATTACCTAAGTCTATGAGTCAACTGTGAACTACTTATCAACTTGTAAGGAATCTATGACCTGAATTTTCTATACAACTCCTAATGCACCTAAGCCATGTAAAATGTAAGTGATGCAAGTTTAAATGCTCAACATAGATAATGCATAAATGGGATAGTGACAAGAGAAACCAAAATCATAATAGAAATATTGATGAAATTCTTTTATTATTACATTATGTCATGCTTTTAAGGGCTTTATCCCAACAGTCTTGATCTAAAGATCGAGTATTTTTCAAATAATGTGTTAGTGCATCTTTAACATATACAGAGAAATTCCTGAAGTGCTTTCAAATGGACAAGTCTCACTCACTTAATTTCCCTATAATTGTTTGTTCACTTGAAATGAATGAAGATATTTTTCATCTCAAAGAATAAAATGAAGAAATGCTTACTTTAGAAACACCGTATCTCAGTGTAATTAGTAAATCAATGTATCTTGCGCATTGCACATGATTAATTTGCTAGCAAGACATAATTTTATCCCAACTTGAAGGCATTAGAACAAGGTCAAACGTGTACTACGATATTTTCGTGGAATAGTTGAAATGGAATTATTCAAAAGAATCAAAATCATGGTTGCTTGGATATACATATGCTAATTATATTTCATACCCTCTTAAAGCTCAATCTCATACCAGTCATATATTTCCATGGTAACATTATTATATCATGGAGATCGTTCAAGCAACCAATGGTAGTCACTTCATCAAATCATTTAAAAATCTTCATGATTCATGAAGCAGGTTATGAAATTGTATGGTTAAGATTTATAATCCAATATGTTCAATATATCCAATAGTATTACATGAAGATAGTGTTGAATATATTGTACAAATAAAAGGAAGATATATTATTCTTTTACACTTATGAGCTTCAAAAAAGTAGTGAAATTAACGTTCAATAATTAAGATTGAGTGGCAATTTAACAAACTTATTCACAAAATCATTGTCAACTACAACATTGAAGAAGCTCATATATAACATTGGACTATGACAAATGAAAGAACTTCATGTTAAGGTACTAGAGAAAGTATAATCATGTCAGCGTAAGGGGAATCATATTAACATGGATGTTAGTGCATTGTACTTGTTTTCCTTTTGTTTAGGTTTTGTCCCATTTGGTTTTACTGGTAATGTTTTTAACAAGACAACCATAGTAGTTCAAGCACATTAAAAGAATATTATACTATTTTTCCTTCACTAGGGTTTTTCCTATGGATTTTTTCTAACAAGATTTTAATGAAACATATTCTAAACTGGTTTATATCTAAAGAGGAGTGTTATAAATATATTCATAATTTTATGGACATCGTCATCTCCCATAATAAAACTTACTATTATCTATGTAACCTTCACAATTATATATATAATTTTGAAGGTTAAATTGTACCTTCTCTGAATTTCTTCTCTCAATTATTTTCTTTATTTTCTTTACTTTTACTATATAAAGAAAATAATTCTCTTCTATTTGGAGATAAGGAAAATGAGATAGGAAAAAAACAATATATTATGAAATTTTTTTAAATATTTTCCTCAAAAAAATAAAAAGAGAAAATTTTGGCTAATGCATTTATTAACTATTTAAACTTATTTTTCTCAAAATTTTCATACATAATCAACTAAAAGAAGTTTTATTTACCATTCGCATTTCCAATAACTAAATATAGCATTTTTTTTAAAGTAGTATATAATAAGAAAATCAATTAAAAAGAATTATAGAGTGAAAATAGAAACATAATAGAAAAAAAAAATCTTATATATATACCATAAATAGTTCATAGTAAATAAAAATAATGTATTAACTAATTTACCTCATTTTCATTTTTATTTTTATTTTTTTTATGAAAATTATTTGAATTCATTAACTCTTTAATAAAAAAAATATAGTTTGAGCTCATAAATCAATTAAGTAGACTTTATTTTGAATTCCAAATTTATTCTATTAAATTCTAAAAATGAGGGATTTGATTTCATATAATTCTTAGACATCAGCTAAAATAGGGTTCTTTTTAGAATTTTAATTTTATCACATGAAGGAACTAATAATAAAATTTGTGATTTAGAAGAAGATATATTTTAGTACAAAATTATTTAATTATAAAAATCTTATTTTATAAAAGGATAAATATGTAAAGTTATAAAATTTTAAAATTTACTTTAGTTCCTTTTATTAAACAAATTTAATGGTTTTTTTAATAGTGTTCTGTATTAAATGGTTTAAAATTTATATCATCGAGCACACATAAAAAAAGGGATTTATCATTCTTTCTACTTTTAAGTGATTTGCTCTTTTATCAAATACCTCCATCTCAAATTCAACCTCTAAAATATAAATTAGCATCTAACTCTTAAATTTATCTAAAAATAATAATTTTAAATGGCCTAATATTTTTCATGACAACACTTTTATTGTTAGAGGATTAGCAATGAGAATATAATAAACAGAAATTATAATAAATTGAAAGACTTATATCAAAAAATCATTGAAAGAGTTTTAATAACCTACAAAATTATAAAGTAATAGAAAATAAAAGAAATGTGATATATATGAAGTCTTTAATATTGATGTATTAGAGTAGGCTGGCAATTTTGTTCAATTATGGCATTAAGTTCAAGGTATCATACTTCTAGCATCATATTAATTAGAATTGAGTTCAAGTCATGCTTCTAACTCCATTCATATTTGATGTATGAACACTTTAATACATTAGAGTATGAGAAGTGATAATTACGTGTACTAGGTGAAATTTTGTAGGAAATATATAGAGCCAAAAGCACAATTTGGGGCATAGACCTTCCAACGTCACACATGGGATGTTTGAACGCTCATAGGACAATCAAATTTTCAAATGTTCCTCTAGTGTTCCTTGGGACCTTTGAATGCCCAAGCTTTTGTTGATGTATTTTTAGCTTATTTTCATATTTTTAAAGGTTTTTTGTAAGTTTAGTTCAAGAAAATCTCTTCAAAATGTCCTCTTAAGGTTTTGATCTATGTATATAAAGTTTTCTAAGTTGAAAAATACACTCCAAACATAATCATTCTCCATGCTATATTTTTCTATTTTTCAAAGCTTTCAAAAATAATATTGAAGGAATTTTCAATAAAAAGGAAGGATACAATATTCCGCTAACCTCAACATGAGGTTGAGGTATTTGATGAGGAGTACGAACCGTTGCATCAAGGATGTAAAGAGTTGTATATGTATTGACCAGTATTAGACTTCTAAGAGCAGGTGCAACAAGATCATGTAAAACCATATACAACTTCTTTGATATTTAGTGGATTTAATTATGGTAGTTCAACTTATGAGTTTTTTTAATCTATAGCGTATTTGTAGGCATTTTTTTTCATGTATATCCAATATTTTTCTATGTGATTGATAGTTTCTATTTTTTTTTTTTAGTACAAAAAATGGATAAATTTAAAATTTAGACTCAATTGTTTGGACTAACTATTAACCATCACCCTTCGCCATAGGCAAAGTGAATATAATCGAAGAAATTAAAATAATAATATAGTAATTATCATAGCAAATTCATTTTTTAATCATTTTATAAGTCTACCATCAGTTATAAAATATCAAAGAAATAACTCAAGAGACATGATGGAATTCTATAATCCACTCAAAAATTAAAAATAATACACTATACCAATTAAAAATTAAAAATGGTAACTGATGAAATAATTAACAGAAAAGAGAGACAGAGAAAGAAAAAAAGAAAAAGAAAAATAATGGTAACAGTTAAAAATATGAAATTGTGACGGCATTTACTTTAATGTAATAGTATATCGCTAGTTTGGACTTAGATATAATTTTATATATATATATATATATATATATATATATATATATATAAAATATAAAAAAGCATGATAAGTATATCAAATTTAAATTATATGAATTTAAGTTTTTAAGAAAATTAATAATTCTAATATAATATCAAAACTTTGTTTGCCGAGAGATGTTATGAGGTTGGAGTCCATCCTTTATTAATTAATTATCTAATCGGGCGTATAAATTATCAAATGTGCGAGAGGCGTTCCGTTTCTTGCACCATTGGGCGAAGTTGTGAAACGACTAAGATAATCCAAGTTGGCCCAAAGTGTAGAGAAACTAGGTTGAAATGAAGCAGAAAATTGATAAAACATAATTTTTTTTCTTCCACGTGGCAGAGAATGTGAAGGGGGCAGGTATATGTCATTTGTGATTGGTCTCGAGCCCCGGAAATGTATTAAATCACATTTAACGCAATTTCATCTTCCTCCTCTGCTCTTCCTATTCCTCCTCAGGTCTCAGCCTGTGAGTATTCCTCTTTCTTACACATGGATACCCTGTGAGTATTCCTCTTTCTTGCCTTCTGCTAATTTTATTCTTTCGTACTACCACAGTACAACAGTGAATTTGTCAACAAAATTTCACAGGGAATTCCTCCGATTTTTCTAAAAGAATACGGAAACAGTCTCTCAAATTTTGTGTTCCTCCACCTCCCCACTGGCGCTGAATGGCGAGTAGAATTGTTGAAACTCCATGGTGAAGTTTTGTTCGGCAGTGGATGAGAGCGATTTGCTGACTTCTATTCTATAGGATATGGGCATTTCTTACTGTTCAGATACGAAGGCAGTTCCCATTTCCATGTGCTTATATTTGATATGACCGCTTCTGAGATTGAATATCCATACGCTACTACTCCCACTCATGACCACTACCTTCACGAAGTTTCTGTTGGGATTTTGGATGATTTTCCATCCTCCAAAACAACAAACCATATAGACATGATCGATATTACCACTAGTGAAGTAGTGTTCCACCCTAATGGAGCAAGCAGCTTGCCAAAAGTTGAGGACATTCAGAGTGATTTTCCAACCACCCACAAAACAAGGATGATAACAAGAAACAATCCTTCTTTTAGACCTCATAATGCTTGCAGTTCCCACCTTTATGATTCCTCAATTCCAAATTTTACGGGTAAGAAATTTTTGCTTGAGTTTTTATTTTGCATTTGATTGATGCCGCATGCTGCTGTAATCTTATCCATCCATTTGAGATGGAGCTCTAGGAAGAGCTAAAGCTTTCAAATCCGAAAATCCTTTCCTCATTGTCACCATGCGACCATCTTATGTTGGTAGTTGGTACGGTTTGGTAAGCTTTTAAATCACAATAGAGTTTATTTTTGCTCAAGAATTGGCATATCAAATCTCAACATTTTCACAGATCGTGATTTTTAAAGAAAAGAATCTTTTGTTTACCCATGCAGAGTATACATTGAGTTTTGTCAAGAGGCACTTCAAAACGGATAACAACAAAACAACCCTTTCTGTTTCAGATGGAAGAACTTGGTCTGTCAAATACATTATTATGAAAAAATCCAAAGTAAAATTCTCCTCTGGTTGGACAAAGTTTGCATGAGATAACTCTTTGGAAGTAGGTGATGTCTGTGCCTTCGAGCTGATCAAATGCACCGGAACTTCACTCAAGGTTGTCATATTTCGGAACAATGAAGATGCAGGTCATGATCACCTGCAGCAGTGAGAGTAGAACTTTTAAATTTTGTATATGGAGGCTCGATTTGGCATGATTTTGGACAAGTGTTAAGATGAATTTTGTGCTGTTCAACTAGTTAGGTTTAACATGCATTTTCCCATTTCCCTTCTTCGTCTGCTTCAGGATTTGAGCTTCACAGACAGAGAGATTCTGGGTGTAAATCCTGGAAAGGCTCATTATTGTTTATTTCAACTCTTCCTCTGTAGCAGAAGAGTCTCTGTAGTTGTTTTGTTTAAAGAGGGAGAAAAGGACTTGGTTATATTTTTTCTTTGAAAGGTATCTATGCAAAGTTGCAAACCAAACCCAAAAGAGTATATAATATAAAATGGGTCCTATAGATAGCCCATCTATTCCTAATCTTTAGTAAAAAATAAAAAAAATAAAATAAAAAATCGATCCATTTATAATTGGAAATGATAGTAGAATACATAGGTTGATAGAAGTAGTTCTAACATACATATAAATATATTATACCATCTAGTTATCTTATTTCCTCTATGAGGGAGAAAAAACATAAAAAAATATATCCAAACAACACATACATAAGAAGAAAAAATATTATTGAATCAGAGAAATTAAAATTAAAATTCTACACAAATTTAATAGTTTGGAACCATTGATGCTTTCGTTTCTTCTACTCTCTTCTACCACATTGCACTCATATCACTAACAAATTCAATATAAAATAAGAATGTACTAAGAACTAGATTTGTAGATGTTTTAGTGAAAAACTCATAAAAAGACATCATATAAAATAATAGAGTGTTGCTTTGTAAGTTGCTTTTTTATTTTATCTTAAAAATCAAAAAATAAAATTTTTAAACCATAATAACATAATTTGAGTATGAATATTTTAACAAGCGAATATTAAGCAAAATATCTATATATGGCTTATATTTCATTTAACCATTCATAATTATGAGTATCAAGTAATCCATCAAATAAACAAAAATCTGTGTATTGGAATCTTAATTTTTCTTTTCATTTTCATTTTAATTTATTGAAAACAAATATGACATTTAACAAAATGGTGCTCCACATCAAACCATGGGGCACCACCTGTCCCAATACTTCCATATTTCTCTCATTCATCTCACCTTTCATGGTATATGGAGTGACTACTCTATAGAGTCGACAAATTCTTTATGAAAGTTGTCAGTTAATATAAACCGAACAAACTCAATATAAACTTGATGGATAATATACATCTGTTAGTTTGTGAGGAATTGGAATTGTGAAGTGCTTATTATCGACTACCACACCAATTAAATAACAAGATCCAACTATTCATAATTCTAAGTATTAAATGATGGTTTATAAATATTATTATATTTTGAGTAAATTGTTCAAACAAAAAATATAATGCTAAATATTTAAATTCCAATATAAAAAATATATTTACATATGAGTTCAAATTCAAATATTAATATCCTTGTATTTTGAGTATCCAAATATTGGTATATCTTTCTTGGTATATTCATATAATAGTTAAGTGCATAAATTGAAGCATTCTAGAGCTACAAAGATAGTTATTAAATTGTTAGCACTGTATAAAAACATTCCTCCTACAGTAATTGTTAATACGAATAAGAGAAACTTTGTTATAGCCATTTCTATATTATACAAGGCCATCTAATTAATCAATTAGCCCAATCCAAAGACCTTGTTTACTATCCCTTAAGCAACCTTGCATAATTACCAAAATGCCCTTGTGTACAAGAGTGAACCTAAAGTCAATCCAACTCTTGTAAACTGTGTCATCATGGTATATGAGCTTAAAGCAAGGACTATGGGGACCCATAGGAGTTTTGGCTCCCTTATAATTCAATTATGAAGTTAACTTAACATTTCACTACAAAGAATCAATTGCACTTTAATACCATATGTAAATAACAATAAGATGAAGCTCAAGTGCATGACTTATTATCAATTAAATGCAAATTCTAGATGAAGTGATGTCCATAATCTAACAAAATAGTGTTATCACCTATCAAGATTACTTTTCTAATCCTTGAGTTATAAATCTCACTTATTATGTGGTCAATTCATGACATATTCTAGCTCCAAGGAACATATGTCAAATTTTCACTAAAGGAAATGCTAGGGGCATAGACTTCTAGATCACATGTCCTATGGATTACCCAAAGGGACACATTATCTCAATCCTATGAGGATATCATGGTACCTCTATTGGGAATACTTATTCCACTAGCCTCTATCAATAGTGACCCAATCCGTAGGAATATGTGACCACCCTAGGGTCTCACCATAGGTCAAAGCCTCCTGTTGATTTTGGCACTAGCTCAATATCCTCTTAAGGTTGAGAGTCCATGTAGTATAGTGGTTTGGTGAATCATGACAATCGATAGTCTTGTGTTATGAAGAACCATATGTAGGTCTTGTCCAATATGTAACCATACACACTAGTACACTCACCATTGTAAACCTATCTTGACAATTAAGACAAGTCATCCCTCCAATTAGAAGGTAGTGTACTACAATCTTTACTAGATTGCTCAAATCCATGAACTAAGTATAGACAACTTATTTACTTAGAAGAAACCTATGACTTGTATCATTTGTGCAACTTCTAATACATCTAAGTCATGTATAATTTAAGATATGGGTGTGAATGCTTAGATATTTAATTAATGCAAATGGGATAAAGGAAAACAAAGAAACATGAATAAATAAAATGAATGAATATATCTTAATCAGTTACATTATGCCATGTTTTCTAAGGCTTAATCCTAACAATGACTACCCAATAGCCTAATCAGTTACATTATGCCATGAATAAATAAAATGAATGAATATATCTTAATCAGTTACATTATGCCATGAATAAATAAAATGAATGAATATATCTTAATCAATTACATTATGCCCATGTTTTCTACGTACAAGGAACTGACGACTTAGATCTTCTATGCAATTCCTAATACACCCAAGTCATGTAAAATACAAGAGATGTTAGGCCAAAAATGCTCATGAAGTATAATGCATTGAATAAGGATAAATAAAAGTGAAATTGGAATATCATTAAATAAATAACAAATTCCAAATCTGTTACATCATGTCATGCTTTTAAAAGCTATATATATTGTAATAGTTTGTACCTTAAAATTAGGAATTCTGACCATTTGAAAGCTGACATGTGACTAAGGGGATAAATTGACACCTCAACGAGAGAGATTACATACTTAAAAGCATGCTTCAATTGAGCACTTGAATTGCACATTCTAACTTGTGTCCCTAAGTACACAATTCAAACAGTCACTCAAGGTGCACAATTCAGACCATGCTTCCAATGTGTGCATTTGATGTTGCACTTTTTAAGTGTAGAATCTTACCTTCACCAAAGGTGTTCTAAAATATGACATGATTCAAAAATAACAAAAAGAAATGCATACCTTGTTTCTACTAAAGATATAGGTCTTAAGTAATACCGAAAGCTAAAGGACTCTACAAAACAAAATATTAGCTATATATATATATATATATATATATATATATATATATATAGATAAAAAAAAAAACAACAACAAAAAAAACAAAATAAAATCATCCTAACGACTATCACCAAAAGATTTAATTTTGACAAAAATTTCAAGGTGGTTTGTGGATTGATGTGTTGGAGAAGGTAGACAACTAGGGGTTACCAGTTTAGATCAGGTATCCTGGTCATCATACTTTCCCAAAGACATCATCCTAGTAGCTATAATGCTTATAATGCTAGATTGAGTGACTTGGAAAAGGAAAAGAAATGAAGCAACAAAGATAAAACAAGTGTGGCTAAAAGAAACAAAAATGAATGGAGAATAGGTGAAATACAACTGTATAGCTACAAAAACAATAGATGTATACCGTAAAATGCCTTTAGCACCGTTAATGCAAAAAGTTCCTCGACAACGACACCAATTTTTTGGTTTCTACAGGGGTGTCTCTAGTTTAAAACAAAATCTGGAAATAAATTTGGCCATAAAGTTTTACAAGAACAAAATTTAAACAAAATTAATTGTTAAAACTCTTAACTCTTGAACCAATAAAATAAAATAAAAAACGTATAACAATTAGGTCGTCTCCATAGGAAACTTGTGCTTAAATGCACTAAAGGTATGAGCTTTATGGTATGAGTGTTGATTGGAAACTCGAGAAAAAAATTGATTTTCAAACTATAGAGGAATAAGGATCCTAGAAACTAGAAAACTAAAAGACAGTGAACTCCAGGGGCATAAATTTATAGAAACTTCTTTTCTCACGCTCATCCCACCAACAAGGCTCTAATCCTATGCTTGCAACTTTAGGAACAAGCCATAGGTTTATACCAAAGGGGGTTCCAGTTAGCATGAGTATTAACCACCTAAACAAAATATCATCGATTTAATTAATTCTTTTTGGGTTCTTGCAATTAGATGTTTTAAATGGATTCTTGCTCATATAAAAAGGCCAGTGTTTGGTTTATAAGACTAAAGGAGCTAAGGCCAAGGTTGCTTGACTTGTGGCCTTCACAACCACAATCCTTACTTCCCATAGATACTTTTTTTTATTTTTATCATCATAACTATGAACCTGAGTCATGGTTACTCCTTTTCACTCCTTATAACCACTAATAAGAGTTATAATCCTTTCAACTCGATGAACTATGCTAAGATATGGAGACCCCAGCCCCTTTCACCGTTTAGAGCCGAAAACACAGAAAGAGAAAAACAAAAGAAAAAATATAGAAATAGAAATGTAAAATTAAAAAGAAAGTTTATTAAAAAAAAAAGGTAATAAAAAGGAAACAAAAGAAACAAAAATAACCTAACTTATTTCCCTATTAATCCTCTCTTCGAGAGAAAAAAAAAATTTTTCTATTTCAGTTCTCATATTTATAAGCAAAAATTTCCCTTCTCCTTTATTGCTTCGAAACTACCCCTATGCAATTATGCCTCCTGTTCATGTTGGGAGATCTACTATGGTGGCACAACTATCAATCATAAGATGTTTGTGTAGAGTGAAGGGTTGCACTTTGTGGACCCTCCCCCGATCCACCGACCAGCGCGACTCAGGAATTAAAACAACAATGTGGAGCAAAATGTGGTTTACGAGTTTTGGAAAATCCATCCCGACGAGGGACGATTTTTGTTTGGAGTAGCCACTTACTTTTTATTTTTATTTTTGAAATGGGGAAAATTAAGTAAGAACAAAAACCCCTCAATGACTCCAATTAGGAAAAAACGGTCCGCGAAACTAGATTTCTGGGTTCGAGGATTAGGTTACCTATCAGGAAGGTACTTCATACGAGGTAGCACCCCTCTAGGCCTAGAATCCAGTCTCTACTGGTGAATTGGGTACATCAGAGCATATGGCTCAAAGATCAGTCAATTCTCCCAGGTTACATAGATGACAAGACTTATGCAATCTTAGCTGATATTGGCACGCACAGGAAATCAATAACCAGAACAAAGTTGCGTACCTGAGGTCCCTAGTCGTGTGCTGCAAGGAAGGGTTAGTCAATAAGCATAGGCACACAATATATGCAAATTCCAAATTTACCAAAATTTCCAGCCATGACCAAACCATATATATGTAATCTCTAGGCTCTACCCAATGGCCACCAAGCATAGCCATGACTCTGGACTACGTGGCTAAAATTTAGTTACTCTCATTCCCTTGGCTTTCAGCTGAGGACTAACATCTTTCCCGTTTGAACTTCATTCCCTAATAACTGAAATTTTGGAAACTTTGAAATTGAATCTGGACTTTTCAAAACTTTTTTGGAAATTGACGCTAAAAAATATAAATCTACAATTTTTGAAACTTTAGAAATTTTTGGAAATAACACTAAAAAAATAAATAAATCTGGACTTTGAAAATTTTGGGAATTTTTGGAAATGGAAACTAAAAAATAAATCCAGACTTTTTGAAACTTTGGAAATTTTTTGGAAATGACACTAAAAAACTTAAATCCGGACTTTGAGAATTTTGGGAATTTTTGGAAATGGAAACTAAAAAATAAATCAGGACTTCGAGAATTTTGGGAATTTTTGGAAATGGCCACTAAAAAAAAATAAATCTGATCTTTGAGAAATTTTGGGAATTTTTGGAAATAAAATTTTTAAGATGGTATTTAAAAAGGAAACTTGGGAATTTTAGAATTTTGGAAAATAAACTTTGAGAATGGTATTTAAAAAAAAATGAAAATTTAGGATTTGAAGAGAAAAGGAAATTTTAGGTACGAAAACTTTTAAAAATTAAATCTAGAACTTTGAGAATTCTAGGAATTTTGGGTGCGAAAATTTTAAAAATTAAATCCGGAATTTTTCGAATCTTCAGAAACTTGGGTACGAGAATTTTTAAAAATTGAATCCGGAATTTTTCTAATCTTCGGAAACTTGGGTACGAGAATTTTTTTAAAAAAATGAACCCGGAATTTTTGAAAACTTTGATATGAGAATTTTAAAAAATGAATCCGGAATTTTTTGGAATCTTGGAACAAAATTATTCAAAAATAATTAAAAAAAAAAAAAAAAAAAACTATATTTTATAAGACTACTCAAAGGTGGCATTTTAAAAAAAATTAGACTTCATCAAGTTTAAAGAAAAACACGTGTGGTTGGAAATCTTAAAGATTGAATAAACAATGAATAAAAGATTTAAAGAAACATTAAAAGTTCAGTAGCCATCATTATTTAAATGGCATCTTGCAATGTTATTTGGTGGTGCATGCTAAATTGTGTCTTATAGAGTTTACTAAACCAATTCAACAAACATGTGTTTATTTTTTATTTCAACAGTGAAGACAAATGAGTGGGCTAGTCATGCAGGGGGCGCATGGGAAAATGGTCAGCTTGCTACCGCTGGCGGGACTTCCATCTAAAAAGCTACCCGAACCTACTCCTATGTATCTCCGGGGGGGGGGGGGGGGGGGGGGGGCATAAAAGAGAGGCGCCACCCATGTCATGGCGGCAAAGGAAGCCATCCCATTTGGGCATTAATCCATTAACACAAAACCTTCCAAAACTAGACAGGCTTATCTCTTATATCCAAGCCTCTCTCATTCTCTAATACAGGCTCAAACACATAGACAAAGACTCTAACATCGTAAAAAATAAAAAAAATAAAAAAATAAAAAAAATAAAAAAGGGTAGAAATCATAGATGAAAACATTAAAAAAAATTCTCAGGGAAGGGTGAGCAAAAAATGAACATAAATAGCCTCATTTCAGGGGTAGATTCATGGGCTGAAATGAGGGAATGATTTAAAACAGATTTTTAACATGAACAAAATCAAGTGGGATCAATGGCATCAACTAAATGAAGAACATAACAAATAGACAAAGAACCAATTTCAACATAACAATTTGTAGCCCTTTTCGTCCACACCAATCAATAAAACATTAAGCATTTTGAAATGACCAGAAGGAGAAATCAAATATAAGCAAGAATTCTGAGAGTAACTAAAAACGTACCTGGAAGAACCAGCCTTTGAGAGGTGTTCCTCGGCTTCAAGTGAGATTGATTCTCCTTCTGCAAAATCCGCTCAAGACCGGTGATCTCGATTTCTTTTCCTTCTTTCCAAAGCAAACAAAAATTCCTCTTTTTTTTTTCCTCAAAATCCTTTTTCTTTTCCTGTTCTCTCTGTTTTTCTTTAAAAACCTTTCTCACTTCTCTTCTTAAACCTCCATTTTTTCTTTCTTTCTTTTCTTCCTTTCTTTTCTTTCTCTCTAGGTGCCAAACCCTCGAAGACCCCTAGAATTTTCCTCCATGCTTTTAGTTCTCCTCCTATAGAGTTTCCACCCAAGATTTCTCAAAAACCTCATTTTTCTTTTTCTCCACAAACGTCTCCTTCTCTTTCTTTTTTTTTCATTTTCCCACATCAGCATCCTCACCACCCCATTTTCTTTCCCCTTCAGCTCTAGAAATCCTCACCTTCAACCTCGGAACTAACTCATTTAGCTCCCCACTTCCCGAGGTGGGCAGCTGCCCCTCATAACTTCATAATTCCTTACCCGCCAAGAATCCACATGGATTCAAGATGGGTTACAATCCATCCACAAAATGGCCCAAATCGGACCTAAAACCATTCTCCAAACCTATATGGAGCACCAGGGCTCAAACCAACCAGAAAAAGGGCACCAAAAATGCCAAAAACAGAGTCGTTCACCAACAGCCTCGACGAACCAGTTGACTGCCTCAAAAAAACTTGTTTAATCAGTTGAGCCGGTTGCCTATCCGGTCGACAGATTGAGAAAATTTCTCAAATTTTGACACAATGTTCCTTGAAGAATAAGAAATCCAACAAAAAAAAAAAACAATGCATAATTCCGAGCTTGGATGAAGGAGAAATGACTAAAACAAGCCAGTGTGTCCTGTCATGGTCTCCAACTTAACTGAGGTTGTGGAGACCTCAACCTCTATCCTATGACATGATACGAACCAAGGAATCGAACATGACAACATTTCATAATGGACCAAATGTTCACACTAAATCAAACCATAGGTGAACTCACATGAGGTCTGAGAACCAATTAAGCCCAACAAAGGCTCCATGGTCGTGACACACAGGAATTGAGTGTGGGCAACACCCCCAAGATATATGCAAGTGACAAGGGACAAAATTGAGGGTCTACACACTTTTTTTCTTTTTTCTTTTTTTCATCACAACAACATGATGAAAATGGATTAATTAAGAGCTTTAAGAGTGTTATTTGCTACACAATCTTGATGAGCGCGCAATGATTGGAAGAAGTAGCATATGCGCTTAGTGGAGCAATCAAGGCAACACATAGAGATGAGAGCTATTTAGGGTGCACTTCATAGTGGAAAGAGAGAGTACACTTCATTACCTAGAGACGTGCATTGCTTTATTAGGGAAAATTATGCATTGAGGGTGGTTGGTTGTATGCTTGCCTTATTGCTAAACAATAGTGCACTTATGAATAATGAGCATTGTGAAGGCTGAGGTAACGAGGTGCGCTTTCTCTTTGCGCCCTTGAAGGGTGCGTAGTTGTTGAGCCACCTAAGGGAGGTGTGCTATTGACTAGAGTACACTTAAGTGCACAATCTAAATAGAGATCCTTTTAGTGCACAATAGGGAGTGTACAATGTAGGTAAGGTTTCCTAAGTGTGCAATTCAATTCACCACTCAAAGGTATGCAATGTTTAAGTGGGCTTCTCCAAGTGTGCAAATTAGATTGGTGCTTCTAGCGTATGTAATTTACAATGGGCTCTTGTTAGTGTGCTATGGGGGTCTTGCTCAAATTGGAGTGTGCTTTTGGTTATAATGTTCCCCATTTAGATACTTTTTTCTCCCTAAAGTGTTGGAAGTGTGCGATGCATGTCTTAACTTCGTAAAAATCTCACAAAACACATCAAAATGAATTTTTTAAGGCATTAACAACAAACTAAGGTGTGCACTTATTATGAGTGCCTCAAACATTCTGAAATTGACTCTCTTAGAGCTAGTCAATGGTAGTCAATTCATCAAATCATTCAAAAATATTTATGATTCATGAAATATAGAAAGTATATATATGGTTAAGATTTATGATCCAACATATTCGAGTTTCATATATAACAGTATTATATGATGACAATGTTGAATATATTACATCAACCAAAGGAAAATACATTAAAGGTTTAGTGATTAAGATTGAGTGACAATTTAATAAACCTATTCACAAAATCATTACCAAATATAACATTTAAGAAACTCATATATAACAATGGAGTGTGACAACTCAAATATCTTCATACTGAGTTATTAGAGAAAGTATAATCATGTTAGCATAAGGAGGAGCATATTAACAAGGATGTTACAATATTATACTCATTTTCCCTTCATCCAACCTTTATCCCATTCGGTTTTACTAGTAAGGTTTTTAACAAGGTAGTCATGGTAGTTCAAAAACATTGAAAGAAATATTATACTATTTTTTCTTCACTAGGGTTTTCCCCGTAGGTTTTTTCTAATAAGATATTAATGAGGCATATTTTAAAATGTTTAACGTTTAAGGAGTGTAATAAATAGGTTCAGAATTTTATGGACACCACCATTTCCTATTATAAAACTTGCAATTGTTCATATGACCTTCATAATTATCAAAAAAGTATTTATTATAATCATATTGATTGTAGCCCACAAATAGGGCCAAGGTTATTGGAAATAATAACTTCAAAATTGACTTTCTTTGAATATCTTCTCTCAAATATTCTCTTTATTTTTACAATATAAAGAAAAGAACAACTTTTATTTGAAGATAAAGGAAAATGAGATAGAAAAAAAAAAGGAACAATGTACCATGAAAAATTTTAAAATATTTTCCTCAAAAAAAAAAATGCTAAATGCATTTATTAATTATTTATACTTATTTCTCTAAAAATTTTCATAGAAGTTTTATTTACCATTTCTTTCATTCTATTTTTCTTTCCATTTGTCCCTTTTTTGAAAACTAAATAAAGTATTTTTTTTAAGCAATATATAATAACAAAATCAATAAAAATAAATTACAGAGTGAAAATTACAAAATAATAGAAAAAGAAAAATCTTATATACCATAAATAGTTCATAGTAAATAAAAATAATGTATTACCCATTTATCTCATCCTTATTTTTATTTATTTTTTAGTGAAAATTATTTAAAGAAATATAATTATAATTTTCAGTTTTTAATTTAAGAGCATTTTTCAGTAACTCTTAACGAAAAATTAGTTTGATCTCATAAATAAATTAAGTAGATTTTATTTTGAATTCCAAGTGCATTATATTAAATACTAAAAATGAAGGATTTGATTTAACATAATTCTTAGACATCAACTAAAATACATTTTTTTTATTTTAATGTAATTACATGAAGGGACTAATTATAAAAATTGTGATTTAGAAGAAGATATATTTTAGTATAAAATTATTTAATTATAAAAATATTTATTTATAAAGGGATAAATATGAACTAAAAAAGTTATAAACTTTTAGAACACATTTAATCATCTTTTATGAAACAAATTCAATGGTTCCTTTTTTTATGGTGTTTTGTATTAAATGGTTTAAAATTTATGTCATTGAACAAACTTAAAAAGTGACACCTTCCATTTTTATTTTTATTTTTTACTTATGATTTGCTCTTTAACCAAAATACCCCCATCTTAAATTCAACTTCTAAAATATAAATTTGTATTTAACTCTTAAATTTATCTAAAAATATAATTTTAAATGGCATAATATTTCCCATGACAACCCTTTGATTATTGGAGGATTAGCAATGAGACTATAATTAACAGAAGTTAAAGTAAATTAAAAGACTTTCATCAAAGAATCATTAAAAGATTTCTAGTAACCTACAAAATTATAAAGTAAAAGAAAATAAAAAGAGACATGATTTATATGAAGTTTTTAATGTTGATATATTAGATTAGGTGGACCATTTTATTCTATTATTGCATTGAATTTGATCTATCGATCACACTTCTGAGGGTCTTATTATTTAGAATTGAGTACAAGTTATGCTTCTAACTCAATTCATATTTGATGTACCAATACTTTAATACATTAAAATATGAGAAATGATAGCTACATGTGCTAGGTGAATTTTGAAGGGAATATAAAAAAAGTAGAGCCAAAAGCACAATTTGGGGCATGGATGTTCAAACGTCACACATGAGATGTTTGAATGCTCATAGGATGATCAAATGTTCAAATGTTCCTCTAGTGTTCCCTGGGACCTTCAAATAGTTAGCCTTCTGCATATGTATTTTTAGCCTATTTTCATATTTTTAGAAGTTTTGTGTAATTATAGTTATATATATCTAAAAAATGTCCCCCTAGGGTTTGGGTATAAATATAAAGTTTTCTAAGTTAAAAAATACACACAAGAACATAGTCATTCTCCATGCCATATTTTTTCATTTTTTGAAGCTCATATTGAAGGAATTTTCAACAAAAAAAAGAATGATACAATGCTCTGCTATGAGATTGAGGTATTTGTTGAGAATTATGAAGCATTGTTTTAGGGATGTAAAGAGTTGTATAGGTGTTAACTAGTACTGGACTCCTAAGAGAAAGTGCAATGAGATCATGTTAAACTATGTACAACTTCTTTGATAGTTAGTGAATTTAATTATGACGGTTCATCTTATTTTTAATTTTTTTAATCTAGAGTTTTTATACAGTTATTTCATTTATATGTAGTATACTTATATGTGATCAATAGTTCCTATTTTCATTAGTCAAATCATTGGCATATTAAAATGGATAAATTTAAAATTTAGACTATATTGCATAGACTAACTATTAACCACCATTCCTCGCCATGGATAAAGTGAGCATTATCAAGGAAATTAAAATAATATATTAATTATCATTGCAAATTCTTTTCTAAATTACTATATAAGTCTACTATCAATTATAAAATAGAAGAGAAATAAGTCATCAAACATGATGGAATTCTATAACGTACTCAAAAATTAGAAATAATGCAATATACCAATTATTATAGCAATTTTTTTTCTAGCTCATTTCTTTAAGATGCCTACCCTATTGAGAAAAAAGAAGGAAAAAATAATAATAAATTCCTTTGGAGATTTTATCATTATAAACTATAAAGTTAAAAACAAAAAAAAATGTAATTAATAAAATAAATAAATATCGGGAGAAAGTGAAAGAGACGGAAAAAAAAACAGAAAGCACACACACATCTTCCAAAGAAAAAGATAGAAAAATGATAGTGATGTTCGAAAAATAGGAAATTGTAACACCATTTTACTTTAATGAAATCAAAATCTATGAAGTTTAACCTTTTTTTTTTTTCTTTTAAGGAACTCTTTTTAATAGCGTGTTTTCAATCATCGGGAGACGTGGAAGATGAAAGTGGGCCTATAGATCATATGCTAAAATGTAAGTTCTTTCTGAGCTAGTAGTGTTTACTGCATTCACGTCCCAGGTAACGGTCCCAATGTCAAGGCGCCAAGATCCTATGACTGCTGCTGAATGAATGGTTCTGTTGGAAAGCCTTAGCAAACTTCTGATACGGATTTTCTACCTTATTATGGTCAATGCAATGGTTTTGCAGTTGAATCTGTTTCTGTTTCCCTGGTCTATACCGTTCGAGAGATACCATCCTCCAGACACTACCGATCTTGATCCCAGAGCCAGAGGAGACTATTTTTATTATCAACCTCCTGGTTGCAGGTAACATTCGAAATTTATGAGATGGGGCGTGAGGCCATCCTTCGTTAATTATCTAACCGGATGTACCAAATATGTGAGAGGCGTTCCGTTCCTTGCACCATTGAGCAAAGTTGTGAAACTACTAAGATAATCTAAGTTGGCCCAAAGTTGAAATGCGAAGCAGAAAATTGATAAAACATATTTTTTTTTCCACGTGGCAGAGAATGGGAAGGGGGCAGGTATAACCTGTCATTTGTGATTGGCCTCGAGCCCCGGAAATGTATTAAATCACATTTAACCCAATTTCATCTTCATCCTCTCCTCTTCCTATTCCTCCTCAGGTCTCAGAAGCCCATGACCTCCACCCAGAAGCCACACTTTTTCAGGATCATACACCCTTCGTTTCTTACACATGGATACCCTGTGAGTATTCCTCTTTCTTGCCTTCTCCTAATTTTATTCTTTCGTACTAGTATACATGGTACTACAATGTGAATTTGTCAACAAAATTTCACAGGGAATTCCTCAGACTTTTCTAAGAGAATATGGAAACGGTCTCTCACATTTTGTGTACCTCCACCTTCCCACTGGCGCTGAATGGCGAGTAGAATTATTGAAACTCCATGGTGAGGTTTTGTTCAGCACTGGATGGCAGCAATTTGTTGAACATTATTCTATAGAATATGGGTATTTCTTACTATTCAGATATGAAGGCGATTCACATTTCCATGTGCTTGTATTTGACATGACCGCTTCTGAGATTGAATATCCATATGCTACTGATCCAACCATAGACCATGCCCACCACCAAGTTTCTCTTGAGATTTTGGATGATTTTCCACCCTCCCAAACAACAAACCATGTAGACATGATCGATATTACCTCTAATGAAGAAGAGTTCCACCCTAATGAGGCAAGCAGTTTGCTCAAGTCTGAGGAAATTGAGAGTGACTTTCCATCAACCCAGAAAACAAGCAAGACAAGAGGAAAGAATTCTTCTTTGAAACCTCATAACGCTTGCAGTTCCCACACATATCATTCTTCCATTCCAGATTGCAGGGGTGAGAATTTTTTACTCGAATTTTTGTTGTCTTTGATTGATGGTGCTGTTGTAATGTCCTCCATTCATTGCAGATGGAGCTCTGCAAAGAGCTAAAGTTTTCAAACCCCAAAATCCTCTTCAAAGAGCTAAGGCTTTCAAACCCCAAAATCCTTTCTTCATTGTCACCATGGGATGGTCTTATGTCAATAGACACAATGTGGTAAGCTTGGAATAGAAAATGCAGCTGAATTTTGTGGAAAAGAAAATGAGTGTGCATACCAAATTTCTTATCCAATCCTAGTGACTTTACAAAAGAAACGAATCTTTTGTTTACTCCTTTGCAGACGGTACCATTCCGTTTTTTGAAGAGGCACTTCAGAACTGATAACACCAATACAACCCTTTCGGTTTCAGATGGAAGAGCTTGGTCTATCAAGTACATTATGGGAGCAAGAAGTGCGCATTTCTCTGCTGGTTGGAGAAAGTTTGCAGAAGATAATTCTTTGGAAGTAGGTGATGTTTGTGCCTTTGAGCTGGTAAAATGCACTGAAACTTCACTCAAGGTTGTCATATTTAGGAAAAAAGAAGATGGAAATGGCCGCCTGCAGCATTGAAAGAAGAAAATCTTTTGAATTAGGAGTTGAAGGCTCAATTTTGCATGCTTTTTGAAAGAGTTCAGATGAATTTTGAGTTGCATTTTGATGGTCTTTAAACCTGAAAGTGAACTGTATAGTTAATTTTGACTAAGCAACTACTATATAGGATGAATGATACTATTTAGTTGGTCTAATTTTGCTCTCTTCATTTCCAATTGATACTGTTTCCATAAATTTGAGTGGACCTTATAACTTGAGTTGTTGGAATTAGAAAGTAAAGAAAAAAAAAAAAGACTTCGGTTGTTTGGAAAGATGTTGTACTTGTGATGTTGTTGATCCATTACAAGTGGAATTAAGCAGTTTGAAGTAAGTTCCCTATAAAAAGTTCAGAGCGTTGAGGGCCGGCGAACAAACAAGTTGGCGCTCTTCAAAGACTGACATATTTCAGATCAAAAAATCATTTCTTCATAGCCATCTAAATTTATATGTTTTTGCTTTACTTTCCATAATTCTCATTAAAACCTTAATAATTGTCTTTTTATGGAACCTGTGCAACTACTTATGTTTAATGTGTTTCCCCATTTCTCTTTCTCTGCTCCAGTCTTAACCTGTGCAAAAATGCTAAAATACGAGGATTGCGGGCATAAATTTTAGAAAGGGCTTATTATCATTCATGTAAACTCCTTGATTGTTTTGGGAGAAAGAAAAAAGTTCATTTAGTTTTTGCATTTTAGCTTTTTATATTTGAAATTGTTTCACTTCTCCAAGGGCATTTACCACCACCTAATCTATCTTTTCTTTCCAATTTGGAATTGCTACAAATTCATTAGAGAATTGAGTATCAATGGAGGCCAAAGAGGAAAAAGGTTGGAGTCATTTCCAGACGAGTGGCTGCTGCCCCTTCAGTCATACCCCTTCCTCATCTTCTCCCTCTGTTTTTTCTCCATTAATGGACGTTTTCTGTTGAAAACCGATGCCTAAAGGATAAGGAGAGAAAGAATGACATAATACCCCACATCAAAATTGATGGAGAATCCATCTCATCATGAGGCCCTTGCATGGAAACTCTACTTTTCTCTGCACTCATGGCTGCTCAACCATTCTTTCATGTGCCTTGTTCTTTCAAGTCATGTTTGGTTGTCAAAAAAGTTGAGGGAAAATACCAGGGGAAAAAAAAAATTGAAGAGGAAAATTAAAAGGAAAAAAAATGAAGAGAATCTAAAAAATAATTAGTCATATTAGCACACAAATGAAGACAGCCAATATCTAAGCTTAAAGAACATGATTTGCACTCAAAATACTTGGAAAATTATATTTTAAAGGATATAAAAATAGTAGTTTTGAGGGCTAATCACTAGTACAGAGTTAGACCATTCACTTTTTCAGAGAAGAGTCTTCTCCTTTTCTTTAGATTCTTAATTAGGTATCACCTTCCCGTTATGACTAACAGGGACTTATTTCCTTTGCCATCTCTTTTCCTTAAAATTCTGGTTACTAGCTAGTTTTCTTTCTAAAAGAGAAGGGAAAAAACATTGGAATAATTTGATTGAGATTAAACATTAATGGTTTAATACTAGCTGTAATTGGACAAAATAAAATGGTGGCAAAATTGACATAACTCTAACAAGAAAATGCACAACTTCTGTTTGAAATTAACATCCACACCACTCTATTGATCCTTGTAATCAACCTTAATTGCTTTGCCAAAGCATGTATTAGCTCCAGAGGATATTAACTAGGAATATATTCTGAATCACACTTGATATTTATACTAATAAGCTATTTGGGAGTCAAATTTTAGAGGATTCCATCGCTCCTGGATAACAAAACCCCTATACTAATTTCTCAAATGGCTTTCTCAACCTATCCTTATGCCTGTCCAGCATAATTCAAGAAGCAAGATTATTTGTGTCATTTGCAACAACTAAACTTTGGAATTGGATAGAAATGATCATTTGTATTTGAAAAATTGGAATGAGCGTTCACATAATTCCATTCCCAGCCTGAAGTATGATGATGGCAAACTGCAGAACTGTTTTGCATCAAGTTCAGGGAGATTAGGTAATATTTGATCAGGACTTCTTGGACCCTTCAAATGCAAATCTCAGAAACCGCTTGATGCCAAAAATTCTACTTTGAATTTCTTCTAAACTGTCATTCGGCTCCATATGCATGTCTTCAGATGTGATGCTGCATCCCACCTTGAATTCATTTGGTTTATCTGGACTTGGATCCTCAGCTTCAGTATATCCAACCATTCCCATATGTCATCCACCAGTGGCGCAAATCTCTTCTTGCCCCAAGAATTAAAAAACCAAAAAAGAAAAAAATAACATAAGGAAAAATAGATAAATGTTTAAGCTATAGGTATGACTATAGTAGATTTTCTTGTTGCTCCACCTCTTCTCCATTCCATACTCAAAATATTAAGGTGAAAGTGTGGTAGCAGCAAAAACTAGTAGAGGAAAATACAAAGTTATTAGTAAACCATTATTTATACCACTAAACTATAAAAAATATGTAGACTGAGCTACAAGTTGCAAGTACCTCGCATTGGGGGTAAACCAATGTGTCCCCATATGACAAAAAGTTAAATACATTATGAACAATCAAGCTTTCATTCAGAGATGATACGATATGCTCACTTAATTTTCATGTTCTAGAAAAGTAGCAGTGCAAATTTACAGTTGGTAATACGAGTGGCTTCCACATAAATACGGTATAAAACTTCAGCAAAGGCAGGGCCTATGAAGAAAAAGACAAACTAAGAGAGAAATGCTGGAGACAAGACAATGGAAGAAAGAAAGAAAGAAAGAAAGCATTCCTAGCTATATTCTGATCAATGTCATAAGCAAATGGAATTATTGTTTTGCCATAAAACAACAAGGGGCAGCTAAAAAAGTATATCCATGAATGATAATAGAATAGAACAGCCCTCACCTGAGTTTTGGAGTTGAATATGATTGAGATCTTAAATGGGGAATACAAGCACGTTGAGTGGCTTCATCCTCCCATTCTAGCTTGTTCCACCAGTCTTCCTCTCCAGAAATGATGATTCCACCTTCCTTGTCACATTCAGAATTAAGTGGGAGCTTCTTCAGCTTTGGGCAACCGTTTGCATGAATTTGCTTCAAGCAATGGAAGGGCAAAGTATTCCAATAAATACTCTTCAATTCCGGCACACCCGATAAATATAGTCGTTCAAGTTCTGAAAATGGACTCAGGATTCCCCTCACATTCCCTGCCTCAGCTACCCTTTATGTATCACTTCAGTGAGACTGTTGCAATTTATAATGAAAAGATGCCTAAGATTTGGAGCAAAAATAAGCCATGTTAGGTCCTTCAACATCGGGCACCTATCAACCTCTACCGTGTGAAGGCTGTGGAAGCATTTGTGGAGGCCATGCGGTGCTACTGTCTCCTTTCTGTACCTCATCCAGTCTACCTTCAAATCTTCAAGAATACTACAATGACCGATGAAAATGATATCGAGATTCTTCATATCTTCTAGAAATGATATATTGATAGAGCTTGAATCATTGAAGATTTTGAAGCATAAAACTCGAGTGTAGCTCCAGGATTTGCCTGACAGAAACTTTTTGAGAGCAGAGCCACTTTTTAAGGTGATACTTAAATTACCCAAGTGCATCAATAACTCCAATTCCTCTACCAAAGTTTCATTACCACCGGATAAAACATTCTCTTCTGTTATTCCATCATGAGAAGAACCACAGTAGGCCATTTTCAACACTTTCAAAGTCGAAAGACTTGATATTAAACCCTTAGGAATTACATCAAGTGCTTCTGTGCCATTTATGTTGAGGCTCTTCAATCTTACCAGGTTCTTAAGCTCAATGGGCAACTCTCTTACGCTTGTAAATGAAAAATCGAGATACTGTAATGAGACCAAATTGCAAATTTCCTGCGGCAACTCAGTAATTCCGGCATTTTGTGCAAAGCTCAAAACCCTTAGAGTGGGCATAAATTGAAAGAAGGCCCCATTTATGACCTTCAAACTGTTAACGCCAAGAAACAAAGTTGAAAGATTAGGGCATCTAGGAACTCCTGAGAGCTTCTCAATTTGGTTATTAATCAATGAAATTCTTTTGGCTCCCGTCCATCCAGCAACCTCGGGAACATGGGTCAACGAAGCACCCACTTGCACCACAAACTTTTCCTTGGCTCTCCCGAATTCGGAAGCTATCCATAATGCCATATCACGGATCACATCATGCATTTTAACAAAATATTCACCACACTCCTCCAATAAACATGCACGAATAAGTGTACCAATAATCATGTATCCCTCCGATCGAGATCCATCTCTGTGATGATCAAATACATCTATAAACCCCTCGCCAATCCAATTATCTACCAAATCTTCTTTATAAATCAATCTATCGTCGGGGTATAAGGAACAATATAAGAAGCAAGTTCTGGCTATATCATTAGGCAAACTATCATAACTGCATTTTAAAAGCGGAAGCACATCTTCTGGCATACCTGGAAAATTTGAAGCAGAGTTATGTAACACTTTGATGGCATGGTTCCATTCCCTGGGTGTCCTCTTGCAAGCCATAGCCCTACCTATGGTAATTAGCGCAAGCGGCAAACCTCCGCACTCATTTGCAACGGTTTTAGCAAGCTGAGGTATGTCAGGATGAAAATTAATGGTGTCTTCTCCCACTTTGCTCCGGAACAGATCCCAGGCTCTCCCCCACGCCAAACATTCTACTTTGATGATCTTCTGAGCCCCCATGCTGCAGCACACCTCCTCAGATCTCGTTGTAAATACTATCTTGGATTTATTTTCCTGGTCTGGAAATGGGACTCCTGATTCGTCCCTAGCAGCGGCAGTGGCAATGGCACCATCTGATTCGGGGTTCGATCCCCGGTAACGGCGCCATTTGATTCGTGCCCAATTGGTGTCTCAGCTGATTCGTGTCCAGCTGGTGCTCCTTGATTGAGGGATTAATCAACAAAATTTATAACCTATTACACCATATACTAGGGTAGCAAAGACAAAGCTATTATAGCATAGTGGCTCTAGGATCGTTCACTGGGATGGGTTTTCACTTTGCAAATGATATTAATTCAAAGCTGAATTGGTGCATTTTCATTTCAAGGTTAGCTTTAAAAGAAAACATAAAGATGTTTGAATGAAAAAGGTTTGGTTTAAACTAACCACAAATAGTAACTGATTTTACTTACAAAGAAAGATGTTTCTTGGAGTTCAGATCACTAGGCTCAGATTCCTCATACAAAAAGGGAGTTCCGGTCACTTGTTTCTTTTCCTCGCATTAGAGAATTAACATATAGTTAATTCTCTAACCGGTGTTGTACAAATGCTTCCTATTAATGGGTTCAAACACTAAATCCCTCTCACTGATGCACCTTGCAATGACTCATACCTCTCACCTAGCACTTGCCATTCAAGGTGATCTTTAACCTTGGATTACCCGTCAAAAGCTCGCAAGAGATAACTAATGGATGTCTCCTTGGAGTCCAAAAGCTTACCAAGTGTTGGCTATTCTAGAAAATCCTACCTTGAAGTCACCTCCCAAAGGCTCGCAAGGGGTAAACTAGTGCATCTCCATGGGCGGAAATCACTTGCCTTACCAAGTGTTGGCCCAGGTGATTTAAAGGCGTTTTAAGTTAACTAAAAAGATAAAAACCATTAACGGGTCACACTTTCTCTTCATTAAAAACTAAAACAACAAAACTTCCAAATTATGCATGTGGAAACTTACCCGGCTTTCCTTACTCCAAGAGACAAAAAGCTTAGCCTCTCATCCTCTAAGGAAAAATCCTCAGAGTTTGGTTAGCTAGAAATAAAAATGAAAGAGAAGACAATAATATATATGAAAAACAGAGCAAGTGCTCTGTTCGTTGATTCTATATATTGGATTCCATATATCTCACATCCCCCTTTTACAGTGGATGCAAGAAAGTTTATATAGGAAGGTAATTTACCCTTCCTTGGATACTTCCTAGCTAAGGAATTACATGAGTGGCTGAATACAAGGAGAAAATGGAAATTTATACAAAAATATCTGAAGAAAAATATCTAAAAGAATCGGTGGCAAATATCGGAAAGCACTAAGGACCATTTCGCAGGAGAAAATGGTGTCTGCGAGATTTCGCAGACATTCAAGGAGGGCTGCGAAATCACTTCGCAGCAAAAGGCTGATCTCGTAGGGCTGCGAAGTTGGCTTCCACCTTGAGGTTCCCAGCTTCTAGCTTGCGGCATATATCGGGCACCTTCAGAAGGAAATACACAACATTGTACAAAAAGGTTGCGAAATTCTCGCAACAAAAGGCTGATTCCGCAACACTTTGCTGAATCCTTCCTTCAGCTTGGAGCAGTCATCTTCCAAAGGCTGTAACTTCCTCATTTCAGCTCCAAATTGTACACGGTTTGAAGCGTTGGATTCTTGACTTCCTGAGATTTGAAATGGTATATAGCATGTAGAAAATGGACTTCGAGAAGTTCTCCAAAAGTGCGAAAGAAGACTGCAGCTGCTGTCCTCTGTTTTCTTCACT
This sequence comes from Vitis vinifera, assembly GCF_030704535.1. Lineage (NCBI taxonomy): Eukaryota > Viridiplantae > Streptophyta > Magnoliopsida > Vitales > Vitaceae > Vitis > Vitis vinifera. The sequence goes on along the minus strand of NC_081815.1, from coordinate 10,798,651 downwards.
TTGTTTTTCCTCTCTCCTTGCTTCTCTCCTTGCATACTTTGAACGACTAAGGCAAAGGACTATGAGGCTCCAAAGCTTGGTTTCTTCATGAATTTGAGCTTCCATAAGCTTTTCCATAACTTGTTCAAGTAGCTCCTCCATCATTTGGCATGCTTGAATTGATTCATAAGCTGATAAAAACATGTAAACTTGCCACAAAATGGTTAAAACCAATTACTAAGGACCTTAATGAATTAATTGGGTTAAATGAATATGATTACTACTCAAAGGTGCTTAAAACCATTATAATTAGGTCTACAAAATAGCACTTTTTGGTAGTAATCAACTCCCACCCTCAAGATATCAAACCATTTCCATATATCATCCAAAAACAGCACAAACTTCTTTTTATTCAAGATTTGGAAAATCTCAATAGCTTTATCATCCTGACTTTTATTTTTCCAAATATCATCACAAAACCCAATTTTTTTCCAAATCTCATCCTGAACTTTCCTAGGATCTGGATCACTAGAGACGACAGCCCAGATGACGACATCAAAATCATGAGTTGTTTTATACAAGGCATTGTTGATTTGGGTCATTAGAGTGGTCTTCCCAACACCTCCCAACCCATATAAGCCAATGATCCACACTCCTTCCCCAAGACAGCCCCATACCTCTTCAAACTTTGATTCCAAGCCTACAGTGGGTCCGCTGGGCCTTAAGTTCACTGGAGTTGGCGGTGACCTGTCAGCCACCACATCGAAACGTCCTTCTCTCCTTAGAGTCGCCACTTCCTCTAGCTTTGTGGCCACTTTCTTTCCCAACTTGTACCTGGACATAAAACCCTTGATACGGTAACTGCCAAGACGGTTTGCCTCCATTGCAGCACTTCCTCTCATTTCACTGAATGCAGTTTCCAGGGCTTCCACCCTTGAGAGCCACCCTTGCACCTGATCCAGCGGCTTCATTTGTTGTCGCTCAGCAAGATCAACCTTCCTTTTCACATCATTCCTTAACTCGATCAGTTTTTTGAGTGCAATTCTCAAAGCCAACTGATTTTCTTCAAGTTTACATATGTAGTTGGCTGGCCTGCAAGTGCAACCCCAGAAGGAGGCAACTATGTCCTCAATGGAGACTGAGATCGAGCACAGGTTCCCCATGGTTTGCCCAAGGTACTATATATTTTCCAAAGCAGAAAGGAAGAATTATAACAAATTTACAGAGTATATGCAACTTTCGTCTGAAGATATTGCGATATTTAGCAAAAGAGGAGAGGAAAACATTCAAAAGTGGCTGCTACCTACCATTAGGGCAACTTGACAGGTTCTTCCTTAAGAAATAGGAGGCGTGGACTCAAGGCCTATGGACCGATGGATCTCCTTTTTAAGCATGAAAATTTCCATCATATATATATAAATAAATTTCATTAGATAAATAAATCTACATTCTTTAATTATTATAATATTATTACATCTTACTTATATTATTTTTAAAATCTAATTTAATATGTATTATCAATATTTTATTATCAAAGTTTCATATATAATTATTATAGAATTTTTTTTTCATCTTATTGAAATTTCTTTTCAAATTTTTTTTTATCACATGAAATCCGATCATCAGCTATATTTAACAAACTTTTTATATTTTCATTCTTGACTCATTGCTTATCAGCACTTCTTATAAACTCATTTCTTATTAGCATTGGCGGAGCCAATTGCGGCCTGAGGGTAGTCTAATTTAGGTAAAAATGTATAGATATTAAATGTATCTACTATTAAAGATTGACCCTGAAGCAAAATGTATCTACTATTAAAGGACTTTGAAAAGGCCTTTCTCTTCTATGGACTAAAGCTCCGACGAAAGACACCTTAGTCCAAGTGTTCCATGAACAAAAATATGTCATCATTTAGTGAGGAAGAGAGATGGGATGGAAGGGGGTCCTATAGGCTGAAATATTGGTATGAGTTGACGAAAGTCAACTTATTTTATTGCGTGGAAACTTAAACCTTTCTATTATATACCCGTTCCTTTATTTTATTTTATTATTATTATCTACCAATTTTGCTTATATAAGAAGAGTGTACATAAGTCCTTCCTACATAAATTTAGATTACTAACACTTGGTCATGCATAACTAATAAGGAAGAACTATGAAAAGATTTAAGTATATAGGGTTCATATAAGTTATAATCTCATATTATAGTGGTAATCAAATTATATGTTAGACATTTTTTAATTATGATAAATATGTGTTAGTCCAAGGGTTCTCCTAATCGGGTTTTGATGATAACAAATCATGGTTAAGTGACTAATTTGCTTAATGGTTAAGAATCTCAGGTATAAACTCGAAAATTCATCAAAGGACCAAATAGATACAAGATCAAGACGTTTGGAAGACTTGTGATCATAGGAAACTAATGTAAGATGAATGCATGAGTGCACTTAGGATTTTCACATGTTTCATGCAACTAAGAAAACCCGGTGTATTCTTTAAAACTTCGATTTCATTAAAACCCGAGTTTTTAACTAATGTACCTTAGGCAAAATGTTTTATAATTGGCTTAATAATTCACCTAAAGACCTTGCCTAAGTGTTAGAAAAGAAAGGAATTAAAAAAATAGGTTTTCGGGGCCAAAAAGGCTCAACCAATCGAGGCTATGGCCAACCGGCTCAACCGGTTGAGGAACCAATCGACCGGTTGACCTTGTTCGGTCGAGGACCGGTTGACCTCGTTCGGTCGAGGACCGGTCGATTGGTTGACCTCGTCCGGTCGAGGACCGGTCAAGGGATGCCAAAAACTTTCTCTCTCTCCTAGTGGCCTTCTCTTCCCAGTCAAGGTGATTCTCTTCCCAGTCGAGGTCCAGTCGAGGTCCGGTCAAGGACCAGTAGAGGTAACGGTAACCTATCAAGCATTAAATGTTCCAATGGCTAGTGAACCGATCGACCCCTAGCTCGATCGAACAAGGTTACCTTTTGTTGTTTTTGACTCCCGAGCTTAGAAACCTCTAAATTGAGAGCTCCATTTCATTTATTGATAAGAGAACACTTGCAATCAATAGTCTACCTACCTGTTCTTGATCAAAAAGCTCTCATTTATTTCATAGTGCATTAAATCATCACTTGTATATCCTTTAGTGCACTCTTGTGTGTCATCCTAACTTTGTCTTGTATTTGCGCTATCCTTAAGCTAGGTTGAGAGATTCTTTCTTGTAAAAATCTAAGTGTTAAAGCCTTCAAGAGGTTTGAATCTTGAAGAGATTGTGTAAGAGCCCATTGGAGCCGGAATCCAAGTGTAAAAAGATTGGAAGATTGGAAGCTTGGTTGAAGCTTCAAGTTAGTGGAACCCTCACTCGGTTAGAAGATTGAGGAGAGTGAACGTAGGTAAGGAAGTGTCGAACCACTATAAAACTCGAGTTTGAATTCTCTAACTCTATCTCTTGATTTTGCTTATATTGTGTTTGAATTTGTTGTGATTGAAAAGATTTTAAAAACCCAATTCAGCCCCCCTTTTAGGTGTTTTTCTTAATTAAGCATAGCCTTTGTTTTTTCAATTGGTATAAAAAATCAGACCTCTTATTTTTTAAAGACTTAATCGTCTAAGAGGAAATGGCTATTCCATCAAGCTCATCCCAAGCTGAAAATTTTTCAAAACATAGAGCTTCATTCTTTACGAGAACCGATTATCCCTATTGGAAAACTAGAATGACTTGGTATTTGCAATCTACTGATTTAGATGTATGGGATGTCATTGAAGATGACCCAACTTTTCCCACTAAACTAGTTGATGGAGTTTTGGTTCCAAAACCTAAGCAAGAATGGAATGAGCTTGATAGAAGAAACTTTCAATTAAATGCTAAAGCCATTTTTACTTTGCAATGTGCTATGGATAGAAATGAATACAATAGAATATGTCAATGCAAATCGGCTAAAGAAATTTGGAGGTTGCTTGAAATAACTCATGAAGGAACTAATCAAGTGAAAGAGTCAAAAATTAATTTACTTGTTCATAACTATGAATTGTTTTCAATGAAACAAAATGAGACTATTGTTGAGATGATTACTAGGTTCATCGACATTGTCAATGGTCTTGAAGCTTTGGGAAAAACCTACAAGGAATCCAAGAAGGTGATGAAGATATTGAGGTCTCTCCCATCAAAGTGGCATACCAAGGTCACCGCAATTCAAGAAGCAAAAGACTTGACTAAGCTACCGATGGAAGAGCTCATAGGGTCATTAATGACATATGAGATCAATTTGACAAAGAAGCTACAAGAGGGTGAAGACAAAAAGAAGAAGAACATAGCCCTCAAAGCTACAACCAAGGAAGAAGAAGATGTTGAAGAAGAAAAGGCAAGTGATGAAGATGATGAATTAGCCCTCATCACAAGAAAGCTCAAAAAATACATGAGAGGTGAAAAGTTTAGAGGAAAAAAGTTCACCTCTAGATCCTTCTAAAAAGGAATCTTCATCCCATGGTGACAAGGAGAAACGGGAAAAGAAAAGAGATTTGATATGCTTCAAATGCAAAAAACCGGGACACATTAAATATGATTGTCCTCTCTACAAGAGTGAAGCCAAGAGAAGAATGAAGAAGGCAATGATGGCCACTTGGAGTGAAAGTGAAGAATCCTTCGAAGAAGAAAAGGAGAAGGAAGTGGCAACATGTGCTTCATGGCAATAGATGATCTTGATGAGGTAAACTCTAACTTTAGTGATGAAGATATGCATGATGTTTTTGAAGAATTATATGAGGATTTTGAAAAACTTAGTTTGAAAAATAGTTCTCTTAAAAAGAAAATTCAAGAACTTGAAAAGGAACTTGAAGAAATGAAAGAAAAATTTTCAATTGTTGAAATATCTAAAACTCATCTTGAAAAAGAAAATGAGATTTTGAGGAGTGAAAATGAGATTTTGAAAAAGGAAAATGAATGATTAACCTCCTCTCTTTCAATTTTCTCTTGTGGACAAAAATATTTTGAAATGATCTTAGCTAGCCAAAAATGTGTCCTTGACAAACAAGGGCTAGGATTCAGATCTTCAAAAAATCAAAAGTATTTTAAAAACTACTTTGTAAAAGAATCCACAAGTGCAAGTCCTTCTACCACTTGCAACTTTTGTGGAAGAGGAGGGCACATTAATAGTACATGTCCCTTAAGAAATGATTCTCAAAAGAATTCAAATGCTAAAGCTAAAAAGGTTTGGGTTAAGAAATCCAAGGTCACTAACCCTTAAGGACCCAAAAAGATATGGGTACCTAAATTAACTTAAATTTTATTTTGTAGGGATCAAAGAAGGATAAGTGGTTCTTGGATAGTGGATGCTCAAGACACATGACCGGGGATGAATCCAAGTTTGCTTTTCTTACAAAGAGAAAGGGAGGATACGTTACCTTTGGAGACAATTCAAAAGGAAGGATCATTAGTCAAGGCAACATTGGTAATGACACATACTCTCTTATTGAAAGTGTTTTATTAGTGGATGGTTTAAAACATAATCTTTTGAGCATAAGTCAACTTTGTGACAAAGGTTTTAAAGTGATTTTTGAAGCATCTCATTGCATCATCAAAGATATTCAAAATGATAAAACCATCTTCATGGGTCATAGATGTGATAATGTTTATGCAATAAATATTTCAAAATATGATGGCCATGATAGATGCTTTTCAAGCATGCATGATCAAAGTTGGTTGTGGCATAGAAGGTTGGGACATGCTAACATGAACCTTATTTCCCAACTTAACAAAGATGAACTTGTTAGAGGCCTTCCCAAAATAAATTTTCAAAAAGACAAAGTTTGTAAAGCTTGTCAAATGGGAAAGCAAATCAAAAACTCTTTTAAAAACAAAAATTTCATTTCAACAACTAGGCCTCTTGAATTGTTGCATATGATTTTTTTGGTCCCTCTAAGACACCAAGCCTTGGAGGAAAATCTTATGCTTTTGTTATTGTGGATGACTTCTCTAGATACACTTGGGTCTTATTTTTAAGTCAAAATAATGAAGCCCTTTATGAGTTTTCAAAGTTTTGCAACAAGGTTCAAAATGAAAAGGGTTTTACAATTACTTGTATAAGAAGTGATCATGGGAGAGAATTTGAAAATATTGATTTTGAAGACTATTGCAATGAGCATGGTATTAACCACAATTTTTCGGCTCCTAGAACTCCTCAACAAAATGGGATAGTTGAAAGGAAAAATAGAACTCCTCAAGAAATGGCTAGAACCATGCTAAATAAAAACAATTTACCAAAATACTTTTGGGCCGAAGCGATTAACACTTCTTGTTATGTTTTAAATAGAATTTTATTGAGGCCTATTCTTAAGAAAACTTCTTATAAGCTTTGGAAAAACAAGAAACCCAACATTAGCTATTTCAAAGTCTTTGGGTGCAAATGCTTTATATTAAACACCAAAGACAATCTTGGAAAATTTGATGCAAAATTGGATGTTGGAATTTTTCTTGGTTACTCAACTTCAAGCCTTTAGAGTTTTTAACAAAAGAACCATGGTTGTTGAGGAGTCCATCCATGTTATTTTTTATGAATCTAACAATTCTCTCCAAGAAAGAGAGCTTTGATGATGATTTAGGCTTGGAGACCTCCATGGGAAAATTACAAATTGAAGATAGAAGGCAACAAGAAGAAATTGTAGAGGATCCCAAGAAAGAAGAATCACCTTTGGCACTACCTCCTCCTCAACGAGTGCAAGGTGAATCAAGCCAAGACCTCTATAAAGATTGGAAGTTTGTCATCAACCATCCACAAGATCAAATTATAGCCATCTAGTGGGGTAAGAACTAGATCATCTCTTAGAAATATTTGCAATAATCTTGCTTTTATCTCTCAAATTGAACCTAAAAATATAAAAGATGCTCTAGTTGACGAAAATTGGATGATTGCTATGCAAAAAGAGTTAAACCAATTTGAAAAAAGTGAAGTATGGGAATTAGTGCCAAGACCTCAAAATCAAAGTGTTATTGGAACTAGATGGGTCTTTAGAAATAAAATGGATGAAAATGGCATAATTATAAGGAATAAAGCAAGATTGGTAGCCCAAGGTTTTAATCAAGAAGAAGGGATAGATTATGAAGAAACCTTTGCTCCCGTAGCTAGATTGGAAGCCATTAGGATGCTACTTGCCTTTGCATGTTTTAAAGACTTTGTTTTATATCAAATGGATGTGAAAAGTGCTTTCTTAAATGGCTTTATAAATGAAGAGGTATATGTTGAAAAACCACCTAGTTTTCAAAGTTTTAACTTTCCTAATCATGTTTTTAAACCTAAAAAGGCACTTTATGGTTTGAAACAAGCACTTAGAGCATGGTATGAAAGATTGAGTAAATTTCTTTTGAAAAAGGGTTTTAAAATGGGAAAAATTGACACAACTCTTTTCATAAAAACCAAAGAAAATGACATGCTCTTAGTGCAAATATACGTTGATGATATCATTTTTGGAGCTACTAATGTCTCTCTTTGTGAAGAATTTTCTAAATGCATGCATAGTGAGTTCGAAATGAGCATGATGAGAGAACTTAACTTCTTCCTTGGACTTCAAATCAAGCAACTAAAGGAAGGAACCTTCATCAATCAAGCAAAGTATATAAGAGATCTCCTCAAAAGGTTCAATATGGAGGAAACCAAAACAATGAAGACTCCAATGAGTTCATCCATCAAGCTTGACAATGATGAAAAATGTAAGTCTGTCAACTCAACTATGTATAGAGGCATGATAGGTTCATTGCTATATTTGACCGCTAGTAGACCCGACATCATGTATAGTGTATGCTTGTGTGCTAGATTTCAATCTTGTCCTAAAGAATCTCATTTAAGTGTCGTAAAATGAATTCTTAGATATTTAAAAGGGATAATGGACATAGGCCTATGGTATCCTAAGGGTGATAACTTTGAATTAATTGGATTCTTGGATGTCGACTTTGCCGATTGTAAAGTTGAAAGGAAAAGCACTAGTGGCACTTGTCATTTCCTAGGACACTCACTTGTTTCATAGCATAATAAGAAGCAAAATTCGGTAGCTTTGTCTACGGCGGAAGCCGAATACATAGCATCCGGTTTATGTTGTGCACAAATCCTTTGGATGAAACAAACACTTAGTGATTTCAATTTGATTTTTGAGCATGTTCCTATAAAATGTGATAACACTAGTACCATGAACATTTCAAAAAATCCGATACAACACTCTAGGACTAAGCATATAGAGATTAGACACCATTTTCTTAGAGACCATGCACAAAAGGGTGACATTACACTTGAATTTGTAAGCACAAAAGATCAACTTGCCAATATTTTTACAAAACCTCTAAGTGAAGAGCAATTTGTTGATATTAGAATACAATTAGGGGTGATTTCTTTATGATCAAATGATTGCTTGATGAATTCCTGATTGAATATTCCTTATGATTGCGTAAATTTCATATCATATGCATCATGTAGAAATAATCTTAGGAAAAAAGTCAAATTTTGACCAAAAATCAAAATTCCCTTGGCATTGGACATAAAAAATTGGGGATTTCAACTAAAAATGATAGAGGGAGGATCACGAGACAAGAAAATGCAAAAAAAAAATTGGACCATTGACCGTTGACCGTTGACCAAGCGGTCGGTCGACCGGTTGAGCGGTTCGTCGGGGCTGGGAATTTAAAGAGTCCCCTGCGCTTCATTTTTCACCCGTTCTCCTCTATACCTTGAAGACTCTTCACTTTCCTACTTCTAGAAGTCAGTTTTTGGCAAGATCTTGGACCGTTTGCAGGCTGTGGAGTTGATTTTGGGACATTTTGAGGCTAGGGTTTTGATTTGAAACCCAGGGTTTCAGTTTTTAGGGGTGATTTCTCTCTGTACTGCGCACCTCAAGCTTGGTTCAGCTTCATCTCCATGCGCTTAAGGCTTCGGGTTGGTGTTTGCTCTCTCTTGTTTGATTTCATTCTCCTTTTGGACTTCTCCATCTCCCTATCCGTTCATTGGATGGCGCTTAGGAGAGAGACGAGCACCTCCAAGGCTCAGGGTAAGCACCCTACTGAGCCATCTCAGCCTGAGCAGACGAAAGCTCACCGAAAGGCGAGGTATGACATGACCCTCTTCAGTTCTGTTGAAGATTATCAGCGATACAAACAAAAATTCGCCCAGAGGAAAGTCGTTCTAGGGAGAAGTATCAATTTCTCCCAACTTCAGCACTTTGGGTTTGAGGGACTCTTCAGTCGGATGGGATGGCTACCAGTTGTGACGATTTCTGAGCCGATCTTCCCGACTTTGGTGTGGGCATTTTATTCATGGGTGACCTATGGGCTTGGAGGACCGGTTATGTCTACGATTAGAGGAATTGAGATCAGATTGAGCCTAGAGATTGTCTGCCGCATTCTCAACATTTCTTCAGTTGGACTCCGAGTTTATGAGGCCAAGGCGTGGCCCACTGTGCCGGGATTCGAGCCTAGAGAGGTTGTTCAAAGGTTGTGTGGATTCACAGATGCCTAGGGGATGGGCAAACCATCGACACACAGCCTGATCGTGCCCATCCGAGTCCTTTATCACATGATCTGCTCCATCTTATTGCCACGAAGAGGACATCGAGATGAGGTCTCCTACCTTGAGGCATTCATTGTGGACTTGATTATGACTGGGAGATGGATTCACGTGGGGTATTTGATGATGATGCATATGATATCCTATGTTGAGAGCACGACCTAGTACTTCCCTACGGCAGCTTTCTTACCCAAGTATTCAAGGATGCCAGGGTCGACTTGAGTAGAGAGACGGACTTCGAGGCCCCTACTAGCTATGACACTTATGATGAGCAGTCCTTGGGGCGAATGAAGTTCGAGAAGGCACCCGATGACTCTTAGATTAGGAGAGCTGAGCGACAGGCTCGGGGTCAGGGATAGATGCATTCTAGAGCAGAAGAGGAGGCCGAGATCAAAGAGATGGAGGATGGGTTAGACCCTAAGAGGGATTTTGAGTAGAAAGGACCCGAGCTTGACATTTCGCCTCCACCTCAGTCAGAGGGTATTCATGTTGAGGCTACTTTCTCAGAGCCTATGATGATTGAGTCGTCTTACACAACACGACCATCATCTCAACCATTATTTACTGAGCTTCCTCACATAGATCTATCATCTCAGGCACCTCACGCTCCTGATCATGCGCCTTGGATGGATGTCTCATCTCAAATCAGCTCCCTTGGGACTCATATGGAGGAGCTTGCTCTAATCCATGACACTCGTTTCTACTCTATGAAGGAGCACATAGATCAGTATCAGACTGGCTTCACTTCTCGATTTGAGCACTTCCAGCAGAGATTTGAGCACATAAAGGAGCATATTGATCAGCAGCAAGCTACATTCGAGCATCTCCAGCAGAGTATTAATTGCATTGAGAGTCGTCAGACGAGTCAGCATGAGAATATGATGGCTTATTTCTGCTCTGTGTTTCCTCCTCCACCCCCTTAGCCTTGAGATTAACTAGAGTTCCCCCTCATTTTCTTTTTTATGTTGCCAAATGGAGAGAAATATATAGGATCTAGGAGACCCTCATGCATATCATTGTCATCATTGTCATATTTATCTTGTTTAGCATATGTTTTCGTGTACATGTGAGGTTACCATATATATTTGATATGATATTTTCATGATCCATTGTTTCCTATTCAAATTTTCGTGTTTTACATTGTTTCCTATTAAAAATTGTTTGATTGATCCATGATTGGTTTGAGAGGGAGATTTTTTTCTCTCCTAGATAACCAAGGTTTGTCATCTTCAAAAAGGGGGAGATTGTTAGCCCAAGGGTTCTCCTAATCGGGTTTTGATGATAACAAACCATGGTTAAGTGACTAATTTGTTTAATGGTTAAGAATCTCAAACATAAACTCGAAAATTCATCAAATGACCAAATAGATATAAGATCGAGATGCTTGGAAGACTTGTGATCATAGGAAACTAATATAAGATGAATGCATAAGTGCACTTAGGATTTTCACACGTTTCATGCAACTTAGAAAACTTGGTTTATTCTTTAAAACTTCGATTTCATTAAAACCCGAGTTTTTAACTAATGTACCTTAGGCAAAATGTTTTATAATTGGCTTAATAATTCACCTAAAGACCTTGCCTAAGTGTTAGAAAAGAAAGAAATTAAAAAAAATAGGTTTTCGGGGCCAAAAAAACTCAACCGATCGAGGTTATGGCCAACCAACTCAACCAGTTGAGGAACCAGTCGACCGGTTGACCTCGTCCGGTCGTGGATTGGTCGAGGGATGCCAAAAAATTTCTATCTCTCCTAGTGGCCTTCTCTTCCCGGTCGAGGTGATTCTCTTCCCGGTCAAGGTCCAGTCGAGGTTCGGTCGAGGCAACGGTAACCTGTCAAGCATTAAATGCTCTAACGGCTAGTGAACCAGTTGACCCTTAACTCGACCAGATGAGGTTACCTTTTGCTGTTTTTGACTCCCGAGCTTAGAAACCTATAAATTGAGAGCTCTGCTTCATTTATTGATAAGAGAACACTTGCAATCAATAGTCTACCTACATGTTCTTGATCAAAAAGCTCTCATTTATTTCATAGTGCATTAAATCATCACTTGCATATCCTTTAGTGCACTCTTGTGTGTCATCCTAGCTTTGTCTTGTATTTGAGTTATCCTTAAGCTAGGTTAAGGGATTCTTTCTTGTAAAAATCTGAGTGTTAAAGCCTTCAAGAGGTTTGAATCTTGAAGAGATTGTGTAAGATCCCATTGGAGTCGGAATCCAAGTGTAAGAAGATTGGAAGCTTGGTTGAAGCTTCAAGTTAGTGGAACTCTCACTCAGTTAGGAGATTAAGGAGAGTGAACATAGGCAACGAAGTGTCGGATCACTATAAAACCCGAGTTTGAATTCTCTAACTCTATCTATTGATTTTGCTTATATTGTGTTTGAATTTGTTGTGATTGAAAAGATTTTAAAAACCCAATTCACCCCCCCCCCCCTTTTTGGGTGTTTTTATTAATTTAGCATAGCCTTTGTGTTTCTCAATATGCATATTAAAACTTGTACAATTTAATTGCCTTTGTAATTTTGTTTGGACTAATCCCTGCAACCCAAACATAAAGTTGAACATCTTGTCCTCCTTCCACATGTTCTTGATGTTCAATATTAAGAAACTAAATTCATTAATGTAGTCATGCATCGATCTAGTGTGATTCAATCTCCATAGAAACTCTTGAGCAATACAAGCAATATTTGTGGGAAGGAACTGATCCTTCAATTCATTTTTCGAAGTCTCCTAAGTGGTGATCCGGGGTCTCCCAAACTCTACATCATCTTCCATCCTTGTGCTCCATCAAAGTTTCACATCACTAATAAGATACATAATAGTGATCAAGACCCTTTTTACATAAGAGACATGAGCAATTAAAGAACTACTCTATATCTCATAGAAAGTTTTCTAACATTTTTGTGTTTTTATTACCACTAAAGTCGATTAGTTCAAGAACACGAACTTTGGAAGAAAATGCTTTAGAACTAGTAGGAGCCCTTTGCAACATTTCTTTTTTTAAGATGGAGATGTCTCCTTCAAAGGATTGTGATAAGGCTTACACTTCTACCTTTAGACTAACCACTTTATCTTCAACATATTTGTCATGAGAATCTACCAAAATTCACTACACTTGGATTTCTCCCACTATATGTCTTGCCCACTAGGCCATAGTGTCATTATCACTTGATCATTCTCCTAACATTACTTCTAATCGAGACATTTTTTCTTTCAAGGTTTTTGTTATGCCTCCACCAACCATTTTGTTGTAAGGCTTTGATACCACTTGTCCTCAGAAAAACCACTTTCATTCTTTTTTTCTAGGGTTAATTGGTTAAAGAGGTCAAAATAACCCTCATATTTGCAACTATAACCCACCAATCAAAAAGCAAAAAAGTTGACCCGGTTGAGACAAAAATGTCCTTCTTCTTTTATCTCTCCAACACATACAACTTCTCCTCTTCTCCTTCATTTATAGAATGACTCCTCATATTTTCCAAAAAAATTCTCTCATCATCTTCTTCTACTTCATTATATTTCCTTAATGCATAAAACGGAAAGGTCATCTCCTCTTCTGCTTCAATTACAGAATGAGTCCTCATCTTTCATCATCTTCTTCTATTTTATTATCTTCCTTTGATGCACAAAACGAAAATCTCATATTTCCTTCAAAAACTCTAGAAATCCTCTATTTCATTCTGAATCCTTTGAAAAATTGTTATTCTATTTTTTTCAAGTTATCTCATATTATATCTCCAAGCACGGAGGAAACAACGAGTTCATTGAAGAGTGATAAGAGAAAAAGATTTTAAAAAGTGGCGGAAAAACAAAAATGCCAATTGCGAACATAAGAAAAAAGTGAAGCAGAAGAAAGTGAAACAAAGAAAAGCGAAACTACTGAGTAAAAATCCCAACTACTGTGAAACAGTGACTGTGAACTTAACTATGGTTAAGTTCTTTGTTAATGGAACTCAACTACTATTAAGTTCAGGTGAAGATTCGGACTGTGAACTTAACTGTGGTTAAGTTCTTTGTTAATAAAACTCAACTATTGCTAAGTTCAGGTGAAATATCTTATTGTGAACTTAACTATGGTTAAGTTCTTTGTTAATGCAACTCAACTACTGTTAAGTTCAGGTGAAAATTTTGATTGTGAACTTAACTGTGGTTAAGTTCTTTGTTAATGCAACTCAACTATTGTTAAGTTCAGATGAAAATTCTTTGAACGAACTTTTCACTTGTTCAGAACTAACAATGGAGTCTCTATTTTTTACCTATAATGTTGAAGTGAGATATAAAATGATAATATAAAAAAGAAATTGTTGGTTGCTTACATTTTTTTCATATTTTCGTGACCAAAAATGAAGAATAGATGAAACAATGGTAAGAAGTTAAACTTGATCTCTGCAGGAAAAGAGAGAGAAGAGCAACCAATGACCGAATAAAAAAATTAGAACCTAATCTACTATAAAACAAAGGGAAAGGGAAAGTTGTCTTGGAGGGAAAATGAGGGGGAAAAGGGAAATGAGAAGTCATAAGTGTTGGAGAGAAAAAAATAAGGACATTTTTGTCTCAATCGGGTCAATTTTTTTCCTTTTTGACTGGTGGGTTATATTTGCAAATATGGCAGTTATTTTGACCCCTTTAACCAATTAACCCTTTTTTCTAAGTGTGCCATGCTAAAACACCAATCTTAGCCAACCTTCCTAAAAGTCACAACAAAAACAATGTAAATAAGTAAGACAACTAAACAATCACAAGAAAACTTGTATTATTAATCAATAATTACAAGATTACAAATCTATTTCCTCTAGTACACCAACACTTATGCAAATTTTCCTAAGTCAAAGAACCCAATCCTCATAAGAGAATTACACAATTTGCTTATCTTTATGATTGCTCACCTTTAGTCTCTCCCATCTTCAGCTAGAGGTGTCTTTTAATGTTGCATGCATCCATAAGCCTATCTCATGTTCCCTTCATATTGTGCTAGGGTCTACCACTCCAAAGTGCCTTTTACAATAGGTGCCTTTTGTAACCATCTCATGTAACTAGACTTTAACCACTTTACATGTGGGTTAGCCTTATATTAAACACCTTGTGTGTATGTTATTGAGCCTGCATCAGTCATCTTGCATTAGTCATGCCCACATGTTCAAAAATCTATGATGCATCAATAAGCTCCAACCCATTAGTGTCCACCCTTGTGCAAGGCCCTTTTTTGTCTTACCCGTGTTATCCATGCACTACTTGTCTATCTCAATTTAGTTGTTGCAATAGTATCTTGTGTCAAGCCCAAGTCTCTCTTAGTTGCAACAATGAGTCATGGCATTGCACCCATGGCTTGTCATCCTTGTGCACAAGGCAATGTGTCCTTATGCTAGAATCAATCATGCATTTGAGGCCTCTTTGTTGTTACAACAGCACCATGCCATATCCAAGACCCTTTTTGGTGCATCAATGTGTCATAACATTATGCCTATGGCTTGCCATTCTGATGTAGAGGACATTACAACCCCCTGTGCAATGCAGTAACCACTTGTCTAAGGCATCTTTGTTGTTTTGACAACACCATGTCATGACCAAGGCCTTCCTTGATTACAACAATATGCCATGGTACTATGCCCATAACCCTTCGAACTACCTCAGTGCACTAGGTTGAGTGCCCTTATATGCTCATCGAGAAGGGAAAGGGTACACCATGTCCCATGTCATTACAGCCATGGGTTGCACACCACATAGTCATGGAGCTTGTGTGTGCATGGTAGCCTGCTCATTCATGTGTCATGATCATATCCAAGGTCTTGCCTTAATGCCTCTTTGATGTGGCTAAGCCCTTTATTCACCACCCATTTTTAAAGAGAATTTTTAAACCATTTCAAAAGGTTTTGGAGGATATATCACCCATGTTTGAGGAGGGATAATAAATTTATTAATTAATTAAAAAATCTAAAAATTCATTTTCTACTTCTAAACCCCTTTTTCAAGTTTCCCCTTTAAAGGAAAAATACTAATACCCCAAAATTTTAACCTTGAATTTTAGTCAACTCAGATTATGCCTCCTATTGCTAATACGTGGTGTACTACCTATGCATGTGGACTTATTATGCATTGGGCATTGTGCATGCTTGCTTCACGAGTGCCATGCTCGTGCTTGTTGTGCTGAGCTATTACATGTGGGTTATATGCGTCATGTTGATGTGTATGTCTATATGTGCCATGTATTGTGCTTGTCATCCTCAATATTTTTTTTTTTGTGATATCTTCTAAACCTAATGCGTTGTCTTTTTCCCTAGGTGCCCTCATAGATAAGCAATGACAAAAATATTGTGATGTGTCACTGATATTTCATTAAAATATCAACTATTAAGCAATCACGACACAATATGCTGGACGAAAATATCAAACTTATCACTCCTTTTAACGTTAAAAATTCAATAGGGTGAGGAGCACTCCCTCTTTAAATATGTCTATATTTTGTTCCTCATTTTCGATGTGGTGTATTGCTTGTGCATGCACAACTTGTGTGTGGGGCATTGTGCACACCTGCTTCATGGGCGACATGTGCCTTATGTTCATTATGCTAATGTACACACATGTACGTGCCATGTATTGTCTTTGTCATCCTCAACACTTTTTCTTCTATGATTTCCTCTAAACTTGACACCTTGTCTTTTTCCCAAAATGCCCTCATGGGTGCAAGTAAGGATGAAAATATTGCGATGTCAAATATTGACTATTAGGCAATCACAACACAATAAATTGGATGGAAATATCAATCTCAACACTCTCTTTAATGTTAAAACTCTAACAGGGCAAGGAACACTCCCTCTTTAAATATGTTTATATTTTGTTCCTCATTTTCGATGTGGTGCACTGCCTATGCATGTGTGACCTATTGTGCATGGGGCGTTGTGCACGCTTGCTTTATGGGTGCCATGCGCGTGCATGCTATGTGTGGCTACTACATGTTGGTTATGTGGGCTATGTTGATGTGCACGACTATACATGCCATATATTGTGCTTATCGTCCTTAAATAAGGACAAAAATATTGTGATTATCGACTATTAGGTGGTCACGACATGATACAGTGGACGAAAATATCAACCTCAATACTCTCTTTAATGTTAAAACTCTAGTGGGGTGAGTAGTTTTGGCAATGATATTTAAAAATCACAAAACCAAATGTGTTACTACTAGATATTAAGGTTCTTACTGGTTTACCAACCACACTTTTGGTTGATAAAATGTATTATGACATATATATATGTTGTAAAACAAAGTGAGAGAAGAAGAAAACAAGAAAGAGAGAATAGAATGCAAGAGAAAACTCAATTGAATTTCATTAGAGGTCTTTCTATTTTATAAGGAGTTACACAAGATATTTAGGGATGATCATCCACAAGTTACCATAGTGATACAGAATCTCATATTTTATAACACTCCCCCTTAGATGATCATAAGAATATGCCTCATTAAAACCTTACTAAGAAAAACCCTATGGGAAAAAACCTTAGTGAAGGAAAAAGAGTACAATATTCTTTTAATTCTTTAAGTTGTTCTTGGTATGTTAGGATTGCCTCATTAAAAACCTTGCCAGTAAAACCTAATAGGACAAAACCTGGATGAAGGGAAAAAGAGTACAATACGCTAACACCCTTTTGCGAACATACTCCCCCTCATGTCGATATCCTTGAGTTGACACATTCCAATGAGCTTCTTAAGTATTGCAATTGACAATGCCTTTGTGAATAGATCTACTAAATTGCCACTTGATCTTATTTGGTGAATAACAATTTCATCACTCTTTTGGAGTTAATGAAAGTAAAAGACTTGGGTGATATATGCTTAATTCAATCACCCTTGGTGTATAATTCTTTAATATGTGCAATGCATACAACATTATTAACTTGGTAGCATTACCTTTGATGGGGGGTAGTCCACATGTTTCCATTATTTGCTTGATTGATCTCCACGATATTGTCGTACCACCATATATAAATACATACGTCATTTGAGATCGAACTTTGTGGGGGTCTGAAAGATAGTCAACATCTACATATTTAAGCAATTAAGATTATGATAATTTGGAATAATATAGACTCATGTTATTGTAGTATATGATTGACTTTATTCCAATGTCTCTGAGTTAGTGCAGAACTATATCTTACAAGTAAATTAACGAGAATGCAATATATGGTCGTGCATAATTTGCAAGATTATCAGTGCACCAATAACACTGTAATATGTTATTTCTAGACCAAGTAGTTCTTCATCTTTTTCGCAAGGACGAAATGGGTCATTTTTCACATCAAGTGATCGGACAACCATTGGAGAACTTAAAGGACGCATTTTATCCCATAACTTTTTGTGAGAAAGAAAAGAGAAAGTCTTTCTATTTCTCTGAATAGAGAAAAAATTTTATATTTTTTTTTATAGAGACTATTTGTGTTGATAAAGTGTTGTAAAACAAAGTGAGAAAAGAAGAAAAATAAGAAAGAGAGAATATAATACATGGGAAAACTCAATTGAATTTCATTAGAGGTCTTTCCTTTTTATAAGGAGTTACACAAGATATTTATGGATGATCATCCATAAGTTACCATAGTGGTACAGAATCTCATATTTTATAATTTTTTTTTTTTATATTCTTTAGTATATCCAAACTAAATACATCGTATCCTTCGGTATATATCATTTTTTTTTGTTAAAATAACTGCAATACATGTATTATTATTTTTGCTATTATTTTTTTGAGTTTTTAAAAACATTTTTATGAATTTTCTATATTTTGTGTTAAAATGCCTATCAATATTTTTTGATATATTCCTAAAATCAAATTATATATCCGCCAAAATTGATATTTTCATCATTGGTTTGACATCCAACATGATGCCCTTATTGCCATAGTGTTAGAATTAGGGGCTAACCGTTAGCATTTATCGTGTTTAACATTTATATATATATATATATATATATATAATTTACTCAGCTTCCTTAAAGATTTAATTAAATATATATAATTTCATTAGTTTAAAATTTTATTAAATATTTATTTTAGAGAGAATTGTGTTTTGGACCCAATTAGGCCCAAAAATTAAGATTTGGCCCATAAAAGTTGCATAATTGATAGAAATGATATAAAATGTGAAGAGACCAATATACCCTTCAAAACTTTTTTAAATATTTTCTACCACAATATTTGACACATTTTTTTATCTTAATTTTTTAATAATTATTCTTAAAATTTATTATTTTTAGAAAACTATTTTTTTTTTAAAAATATATTCTAAAAATATATCATTTAAAAAAAATAATTTTGTCATATTTTTAGTTATTTTTTACATACAATTTTAAAAAAATATATTTTTCAAGATGTTTGATTTTTAAATAATAATAATAATAATAATAATTTTTTTTTTTGTTGAAAAAGAGTGTATTTTTTCCAAATCACTAAATTAAATTAAATTTTATTAAGGTTTAAAAAAGGAATAAAATTTAAATTAATATTTTTTTACTTTTTTTTTCATAGTCAATAAAGGTCATTTTTAGAAAGATAAAAAATTCATATTCTTTTTATCAATTTTCACACTTTTTCTAGGTCTTGGGCTTAAATAGTAAATTTATATGGACTCAAGTTTAATTTTTGAGTCCAAAACACAATTATCCCTCTTTTTTTTTTTTTTTTTTTTTTTTTTTTTTTTTTTGAGTGAAAGTAGTGGTGAATCAAAATAGTAAAAAATTCACGAGAGAAGAATGAAATTAATTCTATATGTTTTTTTATCTAAAGTTTTATTTATCATTCTAAAAAGAATTTAATTATAATTTGGAGTAATGCTAACACGGTCCACGGATCCGCTGCCGTCGATTTTGCGAGGGGTAGAATGGGAGAAAATTAAAATACAGAACCCAAAGATGCGATGCGTGGTGGAGTGGATTTGTTGTTTAAAGTTTAAACAAGTTGCAGTGTTTTTTGTTTACCCTGGCGCATGTGGACTCGCCGTATATAAATGGTGGAGTGACGTGAACCGAGAGAAGAGGATAACAATGGCTATGGCTGTCCTCTCGTCTTCACTTCCTCCACTCTCCAACCCACTTCCAACTTCCACCTCCTCCTCCAATCTCTGTTGCCCAAGAATCTACTCCTCCTCCTCTTCCTATCACCTCCGCCGGCGACTCCTCCGGCCCCTCATTGCTTCTCAGCTCTGCGCTCCCCAGACCTTCAAAATCGATAAATCTTCACTCGTTGTCGCCGAAACTGTATCCGAGGACCAGCTTTGGGCCGCCGCCTGTCTCCGCATTCGCTCTTTCTATCAATTTGGCCCATCTTACGGCATCGATGTGAGTGTCGATTTCATTGGTTTTTGTAGAATTTTAGCTATTTTAGTACTGGGCATCTTTATTTTAAGCCTTTGTTGTGACAGAAATTTTTGGAATTGTTGCATTTGTTAGAGAACTCAGCGCTAAGCCTCTGTTTGGTGGTTGAGAAAACTTAGGAGAAAGAAATTAAAGTTTTTATTTTTTGTCATGATGGGGTTATTGTGGTATTATTGTCTTTGTTAAACACGTCAGCATTAACTCTCTGTTCGAAAACTGTAGGAAAACAAAATAAAGTGGTTTTCACTCTGTTATGATGGAGGATTTTTGGAATTGTTGGTGAATTAATAAATATTAATCCTCTGTTTAGACGTAGTTTAGTGGGGAACGTGGAATCTAAATGTATTGATGATCGGGAAGCTAAGGTGATAGTTTTGTACCCGATCCACTCTGATTCAGCTCTATCTTGTCCTGATTTTTCTATTGTAAAATCGAGAAGCTCGAATGATGATGGAGCATCTTTATTGCCGCACAACTATTTAGTGTTATTTGGTTGTAGGCCAGAGTTAGTGGATATGAACCAAAGATATGTTTAGATTTGCCTTGCTATTGTGAATTGTGATTGTGATATCTCACATCGGTGATGTAAATATATATATATCTAATGGGTCCACAAGCCATGCTATTTATGTGGGAGGGAGCGGATTGTTATAGAATGGTACCAGGGCCTATTCCCAACCCCGGTGTGCAACTCTGTCTATCCAAACCTCCTAGGGTGTTTGTCTGTTTGGGCTGGCAACTCCATGGTGGGCCCCTCTTAACTAGGTAATGCTGTTTGTTGTAGAATGGTATTACCCGGTGTGCAATTCTGTTTATCCAACCTTACAAGGAATGCTTGTTTTTTTAACCCCACAATACCGTAGTGGGCTCTTATTAACTGAGCAAATGCATTTTATACCAGTGAGTACCCATTCAGCCAAGAGCAAATAATATCTATATGGGAAGGAGCAAAGATGAGGATTTTAAATTTTTTATAAAAGTCATTTCATTGTGTGTGTGATTAACTTTGCTATAACTTCATCATCTTCTTCTTATGCTTTGTTAAATATTACACTGATGTTATTTCTTCATTGTCAAGTTCTATTAGGATCATAAAAGGTATTTGGCTGAACGTGAGTTTGAAGCACTAAAGGAACGTGTTGCTGGGAAGAGAGAGGGTTTTAGAAGGGTTTCTTGCATAAATGCAACTATTCCATTATCAGAAATATCGAGCTTTTCAGATGATCTATGTGCTGCATGTAAGGTAAATTGATTTTCTTTTTTTATCAAAATTATGTTATTTAGTTGTTTTTTTTTTTTTTGGTTTGATCTAGCTAGAAGTTAAAGCTTGTCTAGTGGTTCTATGGTTATTCTGGTGGACTTTTCCTATCCTAGAAAAAGACAAAGGACATTGATAAGATGGCTTAATTACCCTTGATGTGTCTGGAGACTGAGTTCAATTATGAGGAGACTGAATTGGGGCTTAGCCTTGGAGAAAGCTTTTTGGCTTACAGAACTGATTTTAGCTAGGTTGACCCGGTTCTTGGTTGTATATGTATAGGATTTGCATTTCTATGATTTGGGCTTCAATTCAATAGGGCTTCAGGACCAGGGTGACTAATTCAGGGTTTGAGTGATTCAGTGTCAAATGTGATTTAAGACCTGAGCTTTTGGTTGGGAATAGTATAAATAGTGGAGGGAGTAATTCGTAAGTTCTTGAATTTTTTACAAAATAAGTTTTGTTTCATAACTCAATGCAAACATTGGTGAATATTGAGAATGCGGAAAATGAATGGGAAAACCCAATCATATTGAAATATGCATTCAGGTTGTCTGTTGGGCCACACTGAACTCAACAAAACCCTGGTTTGTTTGGGTATGAGCTGAGCTGAGCCTCTGCCTCCTCAATCTCAGTATCGTTAGACCTGAGATGCCTGAGCAATTAGCTTGTTTGCAGCTCCAATCCTGACTATATTCATGCTTAGATTAATTTTCTGTTACAATGAAGCATCTATAGCCATATGGATTGGTTCTGCCTCAATCTTCTGCCCTGACACACATCTCTGGATGCCTTGGAATTGAGAGCTGATGTATATGTTAGTGTTTTGGTTGTAGTAGTGTGATTTAATTCTGTTTCTCTAATATATTGTAGTTTACTCACAATGGAGAAGACCGAGTTGTAATTGGAACCCTTGATCTCAACCAATGTGTGAGTCTTCCTGATGAAATAACAGGAATGAAGCCACAGGTAACTGATTTGATGCCAGTATTAGCTTCTTTGTGATTTTAGTAAAATTGAATGCTATACATCTCCTTTCTACATCTCCTTGTGAATAAAAGAATCAAATGATCAGATATATTTAAAATACATTGTCATGATTGATACATGTATATTTTATTGTGAAGTGTGAAATACACTATTTTCAGTTTCTCTTTTTCTTCTAAGAGAAGTATCTTGTTTCATTAATGGTTAAAACTTCCTTTACTGCATTTATAATTTCTTCTTTTTATTGCTGCATTTATGATTTTAATTTTTTAACTTACCAGCTTTGTGTGGGGAATAGTCCTTAGTGCCTCAATCCATATCCTTGAAATGGAGGAATTGCAGATTGGGAGCTGATCCCTCAATTCTCACACCTGTGAATTTGGGAATGCTGTTATGGGATGCTCCCAGATATTCAGTTTCAGCATGACATTTTCAAAGTCTTGCTCAAACCTTGTTCAGGAGTTTAAACAGAATCTAGATCACCAACCATTGAGCCACATCACTTTTTATGCTACTCTAATTAATAGCACATACACTAGTGTGCATGCATATGTACATACATTTACACATTTATGTGTATTTTTCTAATTAATAATACATACACTGGTGTGCATGCATGTGTACATACATTCACATGTTTATGCATACACATGCCTACTCATGTTTATGTTTTGTGATGAGCAATAAGACCTTGCGTTGTGCATAAAAGACATATATACATCTCCTTTGTAGATTAAGTTTAAAACCTATACCAGTATCCCCAGTTAGGGCTGTAGGCTAGATGTCGTTACTTGAGATATTCATTTTATCATTATACTTTTGTCTTCTTTTCCATGCAACTTTTTCTCTCTCTCCTCCTCTCTTTCTAAGAATTCTCTATTCTTGCAACACTCTTTCTCCTTTTTCTCTGCCCCAGCTTTGCCCTCAAATTTGATCCTGCACATCTCTAACAGTTAATCAATTGCCACCAAAGCTACCCTATATATTGCTCCTATTACAAGCCTCTACTAAGAATCCTCCTTTCAATCATTGATTTTACTGATGGATTAGCCACCATAATTTGTGACTATCAAGAAAAAGGTGTTATATAAACTGTGAGTATTATAGTGCCATTGGGGAGAGATGTTTTGTTATTAGTGTTGTAGTTATTATGGCTCAATGTCATTGTAATTGAGTTAAGTTACAGCATGTTGGCATTAAGATGTTTACTTGGCTAGGGAGCGGGATCCAGGAGTTTTCACATAGATCCTAAGCACCTCCAGTGGTAGGCTCAGCAGCCTCCCATTACCTAGTCTTTATGATGATTCAAGAGTCTTCACTTATCTAGAGTTAGAGGATTGCTGAAGTGGGCACAAAGAGCTGTGTTGGGCCTGCTATGGTTGGGTTAAGAGAAGAGAGACCTGCTTCTTTCCTTTGGCCAAATAATAGCCTATCTTGGTGATGCATGGACTGATTTGTGGGTGCTGCTACTAACAGCGCCTGTAACTCTTGGATGTTGGCTAAGCGGGTAGACTGGAAAGCCAAGTATTGGTTTTGGCAGGTGATCTCACTAGCTGGCATCTAGCTATCCCCTATAATCCCTAATCCCATATATGTAAACCTATCTATTCCTCAAATAAGCAATAATTTGTCTAAGCCTCTTATCAAATATAATGACATTGAAAACAAATACACTACATGTGTAAAGTTGAACTTAAAAAATATATTTTTGAAGTTTGAGATTCAAGAAATCATTTCCAAGTCCTTAAATAAAAATAAAAATAAAAATAGAGCAATAAAAATTAAAAAACAAAGTTGAGTTAGATACAGATGGATTAGAGTACTGGCTTGGATTGTCTGGAAAGAGAAAGAAGAGTATGATATAATCGGCTTCATCAGAAAATGAAAGCCTCAGTTTCATAGTCCTGACTTTTAAATCATTTTGTTGTAAAAACTAGAAGTTCTTTGTTTGAAAATGAGGCACTAATCCAAGTTCACTCAGTACATTAGAATGGCCATGTAAGTTATAAAGTGAAGCTAAAACATAGACCCACAGAGCCCGAGAACAGAGGGTAAAGATTTTCTTGTGAACTCACCATGCTGTATCATTCAACATACCATGCCTAATAATCTCAATCTCCAGTACACACCCCACAGAAATACCTATTTTTCTCTTGAACCATTGGAGAGACTAAAGTTTGGATTGCAAGTTGCAACTTGACAAAGATGCAGCCAGAGAAGATATAAAGAAGATGTGGACTGCAGCCATTGGCTGGTGGCAATGCAGCATGGCTGGAGAAGTCAGAAGAGGCAGCATGGTGGCAGTTTGGAAGTAGGTTAGGGTTGTGAGGAGGCTAGGAAAGTGTTGCTCTTATCCTATTATAAGGCATTTTAGGAAAGATAAGTGTAAATGTCATGTGACAGCTAATTGAGGTGGGTGGGGGGGTGGACTCTTGGGGCAATACAAACCCTGACCCTATCCTGAAACCCAGCCTGGGTTTTACAAAATAATTATAATAATAATAATAAAAAATACATAAAAAAAAAAAAAAATTCCAAATCCTTTACCCAATGGGGCTATGTCAGATTACCTAAAAAACATGTCCTATTGCCATCCCTAGTCTTTTCTTTCAAGCTACTCCACTTTCTCTTCAAGTTAAAGTTAACTCAACAATCACCTGGTTGATATCTTTTGTCCAAAGCCTACTATAAACATTCGGACATTAGAATCTCAGTCTTTCCTAGTCACTTATGTGGAGACTGATAAGGCGGCCATTTGCTGTCTCCTGCATGATGAGCTAAATTGTGAGATTGGCTTTATGATCTTCTTGTAGAACTGTACTCCAACATTTCATGCATTTATGATTGATTACATGTTGATATTTTGTATATCTGATTGCATATAATACTAACATGGAGCAGCTGTACAACACCATTGACCTATTATCTAAATAAATGAAACGAAAAATAATCCATTACAATTAATTTTTTTCTCTTGAAAAGAATCTTGTTAAGTAATTTTACATTATCGATACTCACATTTCTATAATTTATATACTCCATTATATTTTGCGCTATCTCATGAATTTACTCCAACAGGGCATTGGAGCTGATTTTTTAAGGGCATACCTGAGTAATGTATGTGTTGCCAAGGAGCTGCATAGAAATGGGTTGGGTTATGCACTTGTAGCAAAGTCAAAGATGGTTGCTCAAGAATGGGGTAAGAAACTCTATTGTACTAATCTTCTACTGTTATCTACCCTTTCGTTCCTTGTTGTCACCGAATTGATCCAAAAGCTAGTAGTATGTACAGTTGCAATTATATTAATGGCCCTATGGTCCATACTTGGACACAAGTACTCTCTCTCTCTCTCTCTCTCACACACACACACATATGTGCACGCAATTGCACACACACACACGCACATGCGCGCACACATACGTGTGCATTTGCGCGCGCACACACACACAAGCACACATGCACACACATGAATTCCAAAAGGAAACTATTGAGAGATCTTTTCAAATGAAATATCAAATGAAATTGGCATTACAATTATCATTAGGTAACCCAATCCCAAAACATTTTGGCTAATGCAACTTACGTTGCAAGTTGCAACACCAACGTCAAAACATAGATCCCCCACTGTCAGTTAAGGCTTGGGTTCTAAAGGTTAAGATGTTTGAGGACATAGGACTTCCCAACTAATTGCAAGCTGATGGGGAATTCCGTAAGGCATATAGCAGCTGAGGAATACCCTGATATCTGCAACTTATTTATATTCACTTCGACTTCCCATAATAGATGTTGTTCCTGTTTTAGACACAAATAGATGTTGGTTATATCATTACAATTTACAGATTTGAGAGCATTGCAACAGTTTTTGTTACTAGACTTATAGGGTGTTTGGTAAATCAACTTAATGACTTAATTTAAGTTATTAAGTAGATTAAGTATGTTTGGTAAAATAATTTAATATCACAACTTATTAATTTTTGTGTGATAGATGGAGGAGCGAGAAAGACCTAGAGAGAGAGTGTGTGCGAGAGATGGAGAAGAAAGCTGGGATCAGGGTGGGAGCAGGATCGCAGCGGGTTTCCTCCAGTCAGGGGTGCGTAGAAGGAGCTTTGGGGTAGAATCGAAAATTTTTGAGGTAGAGACAGAGAGAAAAAAAGGGAGGACGCAAATCTTCATAGTTGAAAGAAAGGGAGGTGTCTCCTCTTGGGTAAAGTTGGGACCGGCGAGTCTAGGGCCGCTCATGGAAGGCCTGACCTTCTGCATCAAGGATACGAGGACCGGACATTGGGAAAAATTTTGGCAAGAGAGTGGGAGAACCTTCTCTTTAACGCGCGGCGAAAACAAGGGGGGATGCTTCCTACGCCTGGGTGTCACGGATCGGGAAAAGAAAAGATTTAACATCTTTGTACCCAAAGGCAAAGGAACAAAAGGGGGTTGGGCCCTGTTGGTTGAGGTGTTGCGTGAGATGGAGCCTGGCTCAGATGGTCAGAGGAATCAACAAGTGAAGGAGAAGTGTTGGAGCCCCATGTTGGGAAAGTCCTTCGCGGACGTGGTGAAACAGAATCGTAGTTGTGAAGAGGTGGTGCGGGTAAAGATCGTGAATAGGCCATCAGGTGGAAGATTGGAGAAATTGGCTCAGTGCCTTGTCGGAAGCTGGGACCCGATGCTAGGAAGGGGTGATGATCTGCGAAGCTGGGGGACCCAAATGTCAAAGTTGTGGGGTTTGAAGGGCAACTTAGGCTTGGCCAAGTTGGAAGACGGCAAAGCCCTATTGGAATTTGAGTTAAGAGCAGAGGCTGAGAAAGCCCTAAAAAATGGGGTCATATCGATCAGTGGCTGCGATGTGCGACTGGAGAAATGGAGCCAAAGGACGGGATGCGTGATGGAGGAAGAGAAGAAGAAAGAGGCTTGGGTGAGAATACTTGGCCTACCTATCTCCTTATGGGATCGGGACACCCTCTGCAAGATAGGAGAGGGATGTGGGGAATTTTTGGACATTGACGCCAAAACGGAGAGGATGGAGGAGTTGCAGTGGGCTAGGATTCGGGTAAGGATCAAAGAAGATAGAATCCCTAATATGGTGGACATATGGATGGAGAACACGTGCTATTCGGTGGTCTTGTGGTGGGAAATCAGGCCCACGCTAAGAAAATTGCAGGCCGATGACAAAGGAAGAACCCTCGCAGCTGCTAGAGAGGGAGAGGGTGAGTCTCAGACACGCGAGGGCAAGCGCGTGATGGAGGAGGAAGGGGGCTCAAGGCTCGAGACCCAGACGCAGGTGGTGGATGGGATGTAGAGGCTGACAGCTGGGGCGGGGCAACCCATGGACTGTCATCACGGGTTGGGTGGGTCGCACCTAGGGCCTCAGGGTATGGAGCGTATGCAAGGCGGGCCTTTAGTGCTGGGCCTTTTGGAGAGACCATGTGGGCCTGGGGGCCTTACAATTCAGTCCCCTTTGGTGGATCATGTTGGGCCAAAAGAGTGGGTGGATTTTAGAAGGCCCAGAATTTGGAAGCCCAAGGAAGGTGTTGGACTGGTGGCCGAAGGCCCATCGGTGGAGACCAGTCTCCATTCTAATGTGGCTCAGATTTGTGGCCCAAGTAGCTCGAGGATCCCAGCCCCTGAAGATCCTTTGCTTAGGGAGAAGGATGACATGCGCAGGCTAAGCGGGGCAGAGCTCATCCAAAATGAGAGATCGCCTACTGATTTCGCCTTGGCTGAGGAAGCGATGAGGTAAGATAAGGTTTCTGATTGCTTGGTTTCTGGGACCCCTTCTCTTCTTTCTCCTGTTTTCGGTCGGACTCCAGTGGGGGAGTATTGCGACTTTTCTGGGGATGACAAAGAGCGTGATGAGGGAGAAAATCCGATCCAAATGATCATGGGATCGAAGTCCCCTACGGGTGAGAATGTCGACTGCTGGGATTTGGTGGAGGTAAACAAAAATACAACTGTAGATGGTGGAAAGGAGATGGCCTTAGACCAAATAGTACCACATGCATCTAAGGCAGAGGGGGAGCTTAGCTGGGAAAAGAGTGATCTGGCCAAGTTCAGCAATTTCTTGGGATTTTCGACAGAGGGTCTGAAGAAGGACATTATGGATTTCTTGGTCAAAATTCGTAAGAGAAGGGAAAAAGTTCATAGCAAATCCCTGTTGGAGAAAACAAAATTCGAGAGAGAATTGAGAAGATTAGAGTGCTCCATTAACTATGAAGGGGGGAAGAAACAAAATGGTGGTGAGCAAGCAAGGGGGTGCCAGATTACGGAAGTCTAATGAAGCTACGAATCCTTAGCTGGAATGTTCGTGGAGCTAATGACAGCTCCAAGAGAATGATTATTAAGGCAGTGATCAGGAGTCAGAGGGTGGATCTCTTTTGTCTTCAGGAGACCAAAATTCAGTCATTATCGGAGGGTCTGGTGAGAAGTTTGGGCGCTGGCAGGTGGTCTAATTGGGTGGCCTTGGATGCAGTGGGCTCTGCAGGAGGGATGTTGGTGTGTTGGGATAAAAGGTCGTTGGAGGTGATGGAGACGGAGGTGGGGAAGTTTTCTGTCTCGTGTAGGTTTAGAAATGTGGAAAATGGGCTAACCTGGTTTTTTACTGGTGTGTACGGGCCTTTTTCGAAAGGTGATAGAGAATGCCTGTGGGAAGAGCTAGGGGCGATTAGAGGCTTGTGGGAAGATCCGTGGTGTTTAGGGGGTGACTTCAATGTCATTCTGTCCCAGAGGGAAAGGAATAGACAGGGAAGGCTGACTAGTGCTATGAGAATTTTTGCCCAAACTGTTGATGAATTAGAGTTGATGGATCTCCCTATGCAAGGGGGTGCTTTCACTTGGAGTGGGGGGAGGAATAACCAAGCTTGGGCTAGGCTAGATAGATTTTTGGTGACACAACAGTGGCTGGAGATGTTCAGTGGGGTCGCCCAATATAGACTGCAGAGACCCACTTCTGACCATTTTCCTATTTTGCTGATGGGTGGTGGGTTGAGGAGAGGCCCTACTCCGTTCAGATTTGAGAACATGTGGCTGAAAGTGGACGACTTTAAAGGTCTTCTCCGGGAGTGGTGGCAGGGGATTGAGGTGAGAGGAAGGGCCAGTTTCAGGTTGGCCTCCAAGCTGAAATTATTAAAGCTAAGGATTAAAACCTGGAATAGGGAGGTGTTTGGAAGGCTGGAAGTTAACAAAAATTCTGCCCTTCAGCAAGTGGAATATTGGGACGGAGTGGAGAGTGAGAGGTGTCTGTCTTTAGCTGAAACTGAGCAGAAAAAGGAAGCCAAGGACGCCTTTCACAAATGGGTGTTGTTGGAAGAAGTCCATTGGAGGCAGAAGTCAAGGGAGCTGTGGCTTAAGGAAGGGGATAGGAACACCGGCTATTTCTATCGGATGGCTAATGCCCATCGGAGGAACAATTCCCTGGACAGGATAATGATTAATGGTGAGTGGCTGACTGAGGACCAAGAGGTGAGGGAGGGGATTGTGACTGCCTTCCAGAATTTCTTATCAGAAGAACCGGGGTGGAGAGCGGATATTGAGGGGCTGCACCTAAATCAACTTACTCCTCGGGAAGCTGAAGACTTGGAGAAGCCTTTTACTGAAGAGGAAA
Organism: Vitis vinifera; assembly: GCF_030704535.1. NCBI lineage: Eukaryota > Viridiplantae > Streptophyta > Magnoliopsida > Vitales > Vitaceae > Vitis > Vitis vinifera. The sequence continues at coordinate 10,768,938 of NC_081815.1, read as the reverse complement.
TCCACGGTGCCTTGATGGAGATGAGGGGAGATAAAGCTCCAGGACCGGATGGATTCACAATGGCTTTTTGGCAAGAATGCTGGCCGTTTGTGAAGGAGGAGATGATGGATCTTTTTAAGGAATTCTTTGAGTATGGGTCGTTCTCCAAATGTCTCAACAATACCTTTCTGGTCCTTATCCCAAAGAAAGGAGGTGCTGAAGACTTAGGGGATTTCAGGCCCATTAGCTTGCTTGGGGGGTTGTATAAAATCTTGGCCAAAGTCCTAGCGAATAGGCTAAAGAAGGTGCTTGATAGGGTCGTTTCGGCAGACCAGAATGCTTTTGTGAGAGGGAGACAGATTCTAGATGCGTCTCTAGTGGCTAATGAGGTGATTGACTATTGGCACAAAAGGAAAGAGAAAGGGTTGATCTGCAAGTTGGACATTGAAAAAGCCTATGATAGTTTAAACTGGGAGTTTTTGATGAAGGTGCTTCGGAAGATGGGATTTGGGTCGCGTTGGATGGATTGGATGTGGTGGTGTATCTCCACAGCTAAATTTTCCATCTTAATCAACGGGGTGCCTGCTGGTTTCTTTCCAAATTCTAAGGGGTTGAGGCAAGGAGACCCCCTTTCTCCGTATCTCTTCATCTTGGGCATGGAAGTTCTTAGCACACTGTTTAGACGGGCTGGTGAGGGGGGTTTCCTTTCTGGTTGTAGGCTTCGGGGGAGAGGGGGTGTGGAGATGAACGTTTCGCACCTTCTCTTTGCTGATGATACAATCATTTTTTGCAAAGCGGAAAGAGAGCAAGTTTCCAATCTAAGCTGGATCTTGGCGTGGTTTGAGGCGGCTTCGGGTCTCAGAATTAATCTTGCTAAGAGTGCCCTAATTCCTGTTGGGCAGGTGGAAGAGTTGGAGGAGATGGCGGCTGAGCTAGGATGCAGATTGGGAGCATTACCCACTGTCTATTTGGGGCTGCCCCTAGGAGCCCATCATAAAACTTCTTCTTCTTGGGATGGGGTGGAAGAGAGAATGAGAAGAAGATTAGCCCAATGGAAAAGGCAATACATCTCGAAGGGGGGGAGAATTACTCTTATCAAAAGCACTTTGGCCAGCATACCCATCTACTTTCTATCCCTTATACGCATCCCTAAATCTGTTACAAAAAGGATTGAGAAAATCCAAAGAGATTTCCTTTGGGGGGGAGGAAGGTTGGAGAGGAAAGCTCATTTAATTAAATGGAAGGTGGTTTGTAGCCCTAAGGAGGAGGGAGGACTAGGCATCCGAAAAATAGATGTATTGAACAAAGCCTTGCTGGGCAAATGGGTGTGGAGATACGCCTATGAGAAGGAGAATCTATGGAAAAGGGTGATAGGGGTGAAATATGGTCAAGAGGGGTGTGGGTGGAGGACTAAGGACGTTTGTGGGCCTTATGGAGTGGGATTGTGGAAGGAGATCATGAAGGAAGCTGATTGGTGCTGGGAGAGTATTGTGTTTAAGGTAGGCAAGGGGACCAGAATTTTGTTTTGGATGGATAAGTGGTGCGGTAATGAGGCCCTTTCTCAAATTTTCCCTCAGCTGTTTACCTTGGCGGGTAATAGGAATGCCAAAGTAAGTGAAGTGTGGGACTCTAGCTTGGGTCAAGGAGGTTGGAATCTCAGATTGGCTAGAGATTTCAATGATTGGGAGCTGGAACAGATAGGAAATATGCTGAATCTGCTGAAGGATTTCAGGACTTCGACTGAGGAGGATGCTGTGGGATGGAAAAGGGAAAGCAATGGTGTTTTCGGGGCTAAGGGTGCTTACAAAATTCTGGTTGGGTCCTCAGCTTGTGTCTTCCCGAACAGACGCATTTGGATGGATAAGGTGCCAACAAAAGTATCTTTTTTTGCTTGGGAAGCTTCGTGGGGGAAGATCCTCACCTTGGATAAGCTTCAAAGAAGGGGGTGGCAGCTCCCTAACCGGTGTTTTCTGTGTGGATGTGAAGAGGAAAGTGCGAATCATATTATGTTACATTGTACAGTGGTTAAGACTCTATGGGAGATCGTTCTCGCCATTTTTGGAGTCCAATGGGTGTTCCCAGAATCAGTTATAGAAGTGTTACTTAGTTGGAGGGGATCTTTTGTGGGGAAAAAAAGAAAAGACACCTGGAATTCCATTTCGTTGTGCATTTTTTGGACGGTTTGGAAGGAAAGGAATAGGTTAGCGTTTAGGGGGGGGTCTTTAGATATACAAAAATTCAAGAATTTTTTTGTATGTAATTTGTGGAGTTGGGCTAGGGTGTACATTGGTGAGGATACCTATTCTCTTTTAGGCTTTTTGGAGTGGCTTGCGGCCACTTGAGGGTGGGTGAGGTTCTCCCTTTTTTTTGTTCAGTTCCCCTTTTGGGGCATTTGTGTATACCCCCTGTATACATGCGGCTTTTTAGCCTTTTCTAATATATTCTGATCGTTTATCTATCAAAAAAAAATTTAATATCACAACTTAAAATAAAAAATAACTTTAAGTATTAAGTTAAAGGAATTAACTTCTTCTTTTTTTTTAATAAAAAAAAAGTATTAATTATAAAAAAAAAGTACAAGAAAAGGATGAGAAGTCATTCCCACAAAATACATAATACCGATCAAAGTAAGTCTAAACCCTCCCCTATACAAGGAGAACTATACACAAAAGTATATGTTGCTTAAAGATACATAATATCCTTAAAATAATTAATGTATTTTTAATCTTAAATTTCTTTTACCTTACTTGTCCATGTTTAGTGAGTTTGTTTATTTATTTATTTATTTTTATCATAAACAAGATGTATTAATTACATATAAAGAGTTCATGAGAGGGATGAAGAATCCTTCCCACAAAAATACAAACTTGATTTAAACACAAAACCTCCACTATACAAGGAGATTTGTACAAAAAGATATATCACAAAAGACCATACAAGGGAAACCTCTCCTAAAAAAAGGGCTAGGCTTCTCTCATTGGTGGCCCATCCCTAATGGTGTACATATTGAAAGCCAACTAAGTTGGATGATGTTCAAAGGAATGCCTTCGAAATCATCAATGCAAGAGGCTCACAAAGAAGTAAAGAGACGAAATAAATCTCATAATGTCTCACATGTCTTCCATTTATCCTTAAAGATCCTAACATTTCTCTCTCCCCACACCATCCAAATCAAAGTGAGACAAATAATCCTCCAAAGTGTCTTGCCTTGAGTGGAATTATTAAAACCCATATGAGAAATAGTCATCATATCACAAAAACTCCTAGGTTGAACCCGCATCATCCATGCTTGTATGGAAAGTCTGTGCCACAATCCTGAAGTGAACAGACAATGTAGAAATGTCACTCATCTCTCCACTCTCCCTACATAGTATACACCAATTCGGACTCAGAGCTTTGGAAGGTCTTATTAACTGAAGCATGTCATTTTGGTATTTACCTTTTTGTGTGTCACTAACCAAGCAAAGACATTGACCTTAGATGAGACTTTTGATTTCCAAATAAATTTGGCTGGATAGAAAGGAACTGAATTTGATAATTTGGACAAAGTGAGGAAGAAAGATTTTATTGAGAATAAGCTTGAAAAGGATAGTGCCTATGCTCATGCATCTGGGATAGATGTGGACAAGTGTACACGGGTAAGAGAAGTCATTAGTTCTTCAAGATCCTGAATCTCCAAATCAATTAGGTTTCTAACTATGATGACTCTATAAAGTCTAGAAAATTGTGAACACAACGATTGACAAGTCTTCCTAGAAACGGATTTTGGTCCCATCTCCCATCACAAAGCGAGTATGTATAGAAAAAAATTGTAGTATATGTGCAATAGTCTTCCAAAGGTATCGATGTGACCATTTAACTATAGTAATGGCATCCTACCCATTAGGATGTATCCATAGATATTCAAAATAATCTAATGCCAAGGGGTGTAACTTTCCTTATGGAACCTCAAGATCCACTTTCCTAATAGAGCATGATTCCTCAAAGAAATGAGTATATTTATAATAATGGCTTTACATTCACATCTCATCTTTTATAGTAATTTTTTTTTTTTGTAATTATCTTATGCATCTATAATACTTTATGCTTAACAAATAAATTTATTGCTTAAGATTAATGAAAGTATAAGTCTTAATAAAAATTAATGAGGTTAAATATATCAAATTTGATGATTTAGAATAAATTTTATTTTAATTTTACCAAACAACCTTAACACTTAAAGTAAAAATTAAATAATAAGTTTTAAGTCAATCACATAAGAATAATTTAACTTAAAGTTAATTTAAGTCATTAAATAATAAGTATTAAGTTTTACTGAACACCTTTTTATTCTCATACTAGCTTAAATGAGGTTGATGAGTCAAATCATTAGGATGATCTAGAAATTTTTGGTCCATAGAGATTTTATTTGCCCTTGTCCTTGCACCATAATCCTTTGTACTCATTTTTTTCATTTTTATCCTACACATGCTCTTGAATGGAAGAACTTACTCTCAAAAGGAACTGTAAGAAGGTAAGAAAAAATTATGATTAAGCCCTTGCATAATTTTTGTACAAATGATGCCAACATGTAGTTGACTTACCAAATTCCTTGTCATTGATTTCCTGCAGTTCTGTTAATGTTTGAATGAAAAATGTTGTTCGATATTTTGTGCTAGTAAAAAAGGGCCACATGAATGAAAATTTTATGGGCCAAGTATATAAATAAAGATTAGCTTAGTGCCATTCCATAATTTTACTCGTATGCACTTGGCAAAAAGTTTTCTTGGCATTCATTTGTGTATTGACATTATTCATTTCTATAATGCCAAGAATCAGAATAGGGTCAGCTTAAGATAACTGAATGATTTTCTTGGTAATAGTATTCAGTCATGAGCATAGAATAAGTTCCTAACATGTAATCCTGTAGGGATAGCATACTTCTTATTCTCTGATTATGTTATTTAGCAAAAATCATAGGCAATGAGATGGATAGCCAATCCAGTGGTGGTTTTCACGGGTATGAGACTGTAAAAAGTATTGATTTGAAGCTAGATATAATTTGATCATAACCTATTTCAGTATGTGTATTGTCATCAACCATCTGTTCTATTTAGAACAAATTATAAAATGGGATCATTTTTTTCATGGCTCACGCATTTGGAATGTCCTTCAGGCATAACTGACTTGTATGTCCACTTTGCCGTTGACAATGAACCTGCAAAGCAGTTATACATGAAGAGTGGTTTCATCTATGAGAATGATGAACCAGCATGGAAAGCCAGGTTTCTAGATCGACCCCGAAGGATTCTTTTATGGACGGGTCTCCCTGTCAACTATGATGTGTAATGTTATAATACATCAAGGTGATGTAGTGCCATAATTCTTTTATGTTTGTAAATTTGATATACAAATGTTTATAGTAACTTACAAGAAACTCTGTTTTCATTTGAAATGTAAAGCAAGTTTATCATTACATCTCTGGTTAGAGAAATTATTACTATTGTGATGTTTCCAACTAAGGAATCAGTAAGTATTGAATTGAATGGCTAAATATATTTGTCTTTCCTTTTGTTATAGTACAACTATACCTTTCATGAAGAAATTAAAATTTATGGCCCTGGAAAAGGAATGTAGAGTATTTGATATGTACATAAATACAACTTCAAAGATGGCTCATAAAACTAGTGAAACTTCAAGATTTCCCTATGATATTTGGCTGAGTGCAATGGACTTGATTCATCCTCCTGCACTAAAAAATTATGGTTTTTTTTTTTTTTTTTTCTTGTGTGTGTTAAATCTTGAAGGTGATGAGGTTATCAAACGGATAGAAAATGACCTAGGTTTTGGAATTAGCCTAAGGCTTTGTAACCCGTAAGTTGGATATGCACCACAGTATAGAGTTTCCACTCTCTTTGCCTATTTACCCCTAGCGACAACAAAATCAATTTGAGTCATGCTATGAATACAAAATATGTGATCCATATCTATGATTAAACACACTAGAAGAGTTTTCACTCCCCCATTTAATACTACAATACTAAGGTTGATTTTCATCAAGTCTTATAGGGGCTTTACGCCTTAGTCATCACATCACTATCTACCATCTACTAATGACATTTTCAAACAACAATGGCATGTGGTGATAACAATGAAGGTGTTGGTCCTTTTCTCAACTTTCTCAAACTTGGCTTTGGTGAATTGAACAAGATAGCCCAAACTTATCCTCACCTTAGATCGGAAAATTAAACTCATTATACCAAGACAAGAAGATTGAAAATTAAATATTGAAATACAAATAGAAATGCATGATTGCAACCATACTAGAGGAAGATTATGTTCTTGCTCTCTATTCCCTACGTTTCTGTCTTGCTTGTACTCTTCTTCTACACACTACTTCACTCCATTTCTACACACTAACTTTCAATTAGCATTCTCCCCTTTATATAGGCTTTTCCACCAAATTTCCTTACGTAAGAATGCAAATAGGCATGGGAAAGAGGGAGATAGTTGGTTACAAGTTGGAAAAGTTAGCTCTTTGCTTAGTTATTTTTAGCATAGACACTACATTGTGGGCCTCTTTGGCATGCAAATGGATAGAATATGTGGCACTCTCTTATTGGATAATGTGCAACCTATGTGGCAATCATGGATGGAAAACTAACATCTAATGGCATGGAAATGAGACATTTAGTCAATTGTGATATAAACTTATAGAAACAAAGGAAAATATCATAAAAACACATTAAACATAAAAATAGGGACAGTGATAAAATTGAGTAGAGAAATAAAATTAGATCCAAAGATTAAATAAGAATGTCAAAGTTTAAGAATAAAAATGTTATATTTGGTTCTAATCACTCACTTTAATTTGCCAGTTTCGCTCACATTGACTCCAAGACTACTAAAACACTTCTTGAAAATTCTAAATATGAGACATGGAAAAATCAAGATTAATTGTTACTATGTTGGATTTAGTTTTCCCTAGCTATTGGTATTTTGGCATAAGTTGATGGTTATTCAACTTCATTTCAAGTTTGGTGCATTCTAGAAAAAATGTTTCCCTCTCAGTTAATGGGACATGTCATATAGCTTCATCTTCAACATTAAAATACAAAGAAAAGCTCCTCTTCCTTTATCTCTAAAAATGAACACATTTACTGATAATTTTGCTTTTGCATCTCATCCAATTTTAAAGGATGATCTCATAATTTACATTCTCTCATAGGATGAGTTAGGAACCTTATTAATAACTTTCACCTCTTTCTTCTTATTCATTTCTAGTTCCTCAACTCTCCTTGCTAACACAACATATTTAGCTTGTAGATTATATTAATTGTCTTCAAAATGCCTTCACCAAATGTGGGGCTTTGTTATGTTAGAGTAGGGGATTGTTGGCTGGAAAAGTCCTTGATTTTAGGACATGGAATACACATGGAGAATCTCACAACCATATATGTGTGTGTGTGTATGATATATATAAAGAATGTTGGATGAGGAAATTATAGATACTAGTAAATCAAAATCGTGTATTGCCATTTATATTTGACAAGAATGTCTAAACCAAATAAGAATCGTATATTGTCATTCATATATTTGGCAATAGCGTGTGATCTACATGGAAACCTAGTGGTGGTGGGGGCCTGTAAATAGAGGTCTCCTCTCCTTATTCTATTCATCTCAGAGTTGAGAGAAAAAGAGTGGTACAACTCTTTGAGTGAAAAAGTGAGGTTCCCTTAAGAGCTATAGAATTATTATTCTCTTGGGTGTAATTGGGTTTTGGGTTTGTGAGGAGTGAGTGATTGTAAACACTTGTGGTTATTTTTCTCCCTATAGTGAAGATTTATAGTAGCTTTGTGGACATAGCTTGTTTAGGTGAACCATGTAAATTTTGTGTGTTAATTTTCTTTGCTCTATTTTGTTATTATTTCCACGTTTTTATTTGCTTCATTAATTTGGTCTTTTAAGGGGTTTATTTCCTAACAACTGGTATCAGAGCAAGGTTCTGCAGTGTTATTAGAGCTTGCAGGTAGTCTAAAGAAGTTTTGTCTAAGGAGATTGGAATTTAAGAGGAACAATCATGACCCCTCTAGCCTTTCCTAAGAACTTTTAGTTTTGTCTAAGGAGGTTGGGTTTTAAGTAGGACCATTGTGATCTCTCCAATCTTTCCTAGGAACTTTCTGAGTGGTTTAAAGCTTTGGGTGGAAGTTCATATGCAATTTTTATAGGTACAGAGGTACTATAAAAAGTACAATTTTTTGTAGAAGTCCTGAGGAACTAGATTTGAGTGGGAGTAATGGCAGTGGACGAAGAAAAGTGCATCAAAATTGAGAAGTTCAGTGATGAAGATTTAGCTTTTGGAAAATGGAAATTGAAGATTATCTATTTTAGAAAGGCATGCATTTGCCTCTTTTGGGAGAAAAGCCAATAGATATGAAAGATGAAGAGTGGGCTCTACTCGACAAGCAGACGCTTGGAGTTATTTGGTTGACGCTTTCAACATAGCAAAGGAGAAGACCATGACGGGTCTTATGAGGGCTCTTTCTGACATGTATGAGAAACCATCAGCTTCAAATAAAGTGCACTTGATGAGGTGATTCGATTTGCAAATAAAAGAAGACATGTTTGTAGCAGCTCACATCAACGAATTTAGTATAATCACAACACAACTAAGTTCGATAGAAATCGAGTTTGACGATGAACTCTACTTGAAGAATAGGGTTTCACGGGAATAATTTTCTTTCATTGAGATTATTCTTTTATAGAGTTTACAGCATATACAAATCCTTCAAATCAGGAAACTAAATCACTGATTAAAAGGAAAGAATAACTCCTAACAATTACTTTCCTAAAAATACAAAGATTGACAACTAATAGCTAATTTACAGCTTTACAAAGTTATTTCTTTCCATATCAGTTTTGGTTTTCCAACACTCCCCCTCAAGCTAGCTTAAAGATATCTTCCATAGCCAGCTTGCCAACTAGAAAATTAAATTGCCTCTTGTGTAGTCCTTTGGTGAAGACATCAGCCACTTGTTCCTCAATAAGGATATAGGTCATACAAACCAATCCGTTGTCTATCTTTTTTTTAATGAAATGCTTGTCCACTTCCACATGTTTGGTGCGGTCATGGAGAACCGGATTGTGAGCTACTGAAATTGCTGCCCTGTTGTCACAATACAACTTCATAGGAGATGAACTTGTCATCTTTAACTCTTCCAGTAATCTTCTTATCCACATAATCTCACAAATACCATGAGTTACAACTCTAAACTCAGCCTCAACACTGTTTCTAGCAACCACGTTCTGTTTTTTACTTCGCCATGTAACCAAGTTGCCACCTACAAATGAACAGTACCCAGAGGTGGACCTTTGATCCACTATGCTTCCAGCTCAGTCTGCATCGGTGTAGGTTTCCATTTGTAGGTGTCCTCATGACTTAAACAGAAGACCTCTACTTGGTGTCCCCTTTAGATACCTTAGAATCCTGAAAACAGCTTCAAAATGCTCTGGTTTAGGTGCATGCATAAACTAACTAACCATACTCACTGAGAATGCTATGTTAGGGCGTGTATGGGATAGGTAAATCAATCTCCCAACAAGTCTCTGATAATGATCCCGGTCCTTCACATTCTTGGCTTTTTTAGGCTGCAGTTTTACATTCGGCTCTATAGGTGTTTCAGCAGGCTTACATCCTAACATACCTGTCTCATCAAGAAGATCAAGAACATACTTCCGCTGATTTACAAAGATACCTTCTTTAGACTTAGCAAACTCCATCCCAAGAAAGTATTTTAATCCCCCTAGGTCCTTAATCTCAAATTCCTCAGCAAGTTTCCCTTTCAGCTTCTCTAGTTCATTGCAATCATCCCCAGTTAACACAATATCGTCAACATACACAATTAAGATGACTACTTTACCTTCATTTGAATGTTTGTAGAACATCGTGTGATCAACTTGACTTTGAGTATATCCATAATGCTTTATTACTTTGCTAAAGCACTCAAACCAAGCTCTAAGTGACTGCTTAAGTCCGTATAAGGACTTCTTCAATTTGCACACTTTCCCAACTCCAAAACTTTCTTTAAAACCTGGAGGAGGACTCATGAACACTTCCTCCTCTAGGTCTCCATTAAGAAAGGTATATTTAACATCCAATTGGTGTAAGGGCCAATTGGAATTTACTACAAAGGACAACAATACTCTAATCGAGTTTATTTTAGCTACGGGGGCGAAAGTCTCTTGGTAGTCTATCCCATAGGTTTGAGTAAAACCCTTTGCCACATGTGTGGCTTTGTATCTCTCAACATTTCCATCTGTTTTACTCTTTATTGTAAACACCCATTTGCACCCTACAACTTTTTTTTCCCTTGGTAAATCTACAACCTCCCAAGTGCCATTCTTTTTTAAGGCATTCATTTCCTCAAACACTGCCAATTTCCAAATCGGTTCATCTAGTGCTTCTTGAATATTTCTAGGTATCACAAGTTTTGAAATATTTGTAGTGAATGCTCTATAGTTGTTAAAAAGGTTATTGTAGGAGATATATTTGGCAATGGGATGTTTAGTGTAGGCTCGGGTTTCCTTTCTAAGAGCAATAGGGAGATCAAGGTCAAGGTCTTGTGCAGGAACAATTGAGGCTAATCCTAAACCAAGTTCGGGTGCAGATTCTGGACTTGGACCAAAGTGTGATAGTAAACTTAGATCAGTAACAGAAGAAGAAGAAACATGTATAGGAGTAGGAATAGAATGAGGATTACTTGAGACATTTAGAGAGCCATTGGCCAGGGCGTTCGGTTGACCATGTGTTGGGATGATCGGCTGGTTTTTACTTTTTCCAGGGACTTTTTTCCTTGAATAAACCACAGACTCAAGATTGTTTCTATTTTTTTTTTTTCATTTGTAGTATTTCTTTTCCTAACATACCAATTTTAGATTCGGATTCAATAGGCTTAATTTCCTTATTTTCTTTTTCAAGAGAGATATCAAGAATTACACTAGGCAAAGGTTCAACAATTTCCCAAATATTTGGTTCCACTAATTTCTCCCTCTGAATAAATTTTTGGTAAAATATGGGACATTTTCCATAAAGGAAACATCCATAGTTGTGTAAAAACGTTTTGTAAGGGGATTAAAACATTTGTAACCCTTTTTATTAGGAGTATATCCTACAAAAACACATTTTTCTGCTCTTGGGTCTAACTTAGATCTTGACCTTTTTGGAATGTGTACACATGTAGTGCAACCAAATATTTTCAAGGGTAATTTAGAATTAATTTGAGATTCTGGAAATACCTTTTTCAAGCACTCCAAAGGAGTGGTATACTGCAAAATTTTTGTAGGCATCCTGTTGATTAGATATGAAGCAGTTAGTATGGCATCCCCCCATAAGTATTTTGGAATATTAATGTAAAACATCATAGCCCGTGCTACTTCTAACAAGTGTTTATTTTTACATTCAGCTATTTCATTCTGTTCAGAGGTATCAGAACACGAGGATTGATGTAAAATTCCTTTCTCATTTGAAAAGGTTTCCAAAACTTTATTAAAGTACTCACTCTCATTATCAGATCTCAAAATACTGATTTTTGTTTGAAATTGGTTTTCAATCATTCTGTAAAATTCTTTAAAAATCCTTTCGACTTTAGATTTTTCCCTCATTAAATATACCCAACAAAGACGTGTATGGTCGTCTATAAAAGTCACAAACCATTTTTTTTTTCCTGAAATTGTGGTTACTTTTGAAGGTCCCCAAACATCATTGTGAAAAAGATAAAATGGTTTTGATGCATGGTAGGGTTTTGGAATGTAAGTTTTTCGTTGGCTCTTTGCCAATAAACAACTTTCACATTGAAATGATAAATGATCAACCTTTTGAAATAACATTGGAAATAAATGTTTTAAATAAGAGAAACTAGGATGACCTAATCTGTAATGCCAAACCATTATTTGATCACGAACAGAAAGAGAACTAATACTACTTAGTCCTTGAGCAATTTTATTACTAGGTATCCTTGAAATAATAGAGACCATTGATCATCCTAGCACTGCCAATCGTCTTCCCCGAGCTCTGGTCCTGAAAAATACAATGGGATTCATAGAAGATAACACAACAATTAGAATCTCTAGATAATTTGCTAACAGACAAGAGATTACAAGTAAGTTTAGGAACATGGAGAACAGATTTAAGATCTATTCCCTCAGAGATTTTTATTAGACCTTTTCCTACAATAGGTGAGAAATTACCATCAGCTATCCGAACCTTTTTATTTCCAAGACACGGTGAATAGGATTCAAACATGTTTGAGGAATTGGTCATGTGGTCGGATGCTCCAAAATCGATTATCCATGGAGTAGATTTAAAACGACAAGATAGAGCATATAATTCATTACCTGTGTGTGCCAAAGAAACACTAGAAGTACCAGATGTCAAGTTGGATTTCAGTAGTGCAAGAAGATGCTCCATTTGCTCAGTGGTAAAGGGGCTGGTCTTAGCCTCATTAGCAGTAGGAATAATGGCTCGGCTTGGTTTGTCACATGTTTTTCCTTTCCAATTTGCAGGTTTCCCATGGATTTTCCAACAGTTCTCATGAGTATGGCGAGGTTTGTTGCAAAAATCACACCAAACCCGTGGTCTTTCATCTGATTTGCGTTGAAACGCAACAACTTTATTATAGCCTCCACCCGTGGTAACCAAGGCTGAACCTTCAATAGCAACTCCAGGTCCCTTCTTGCCTAGCATCACATTCCTCCGACTCTCTTTTCTTCTAACTTCTGAAAAAACTTCACCAATTGAAGGCAGGGGTTGTCTTCCAATGATTCTCCCCTTTACGTCATCAAACTCGACATTAAGGCTAGCCAAGAAATTGAAGATCCGATTGTCTTCCATGGTCTTCTTATGATGATGTCCATCCTCGACAGATTTCCACTCATAGGTGTTGAAGAGGTCAAGGTCTTGTCAGATCCGCTTCAAGGAGTTGAAGTACTTTGTGACGTTGTCCTCCCCTTGTCGTATCTCACCAAGTTTGAGGGTTAATTCAAAGATTTGTGATTGATTTCCTAAATCAGAATACATCTTATTTACATTCTCCCAAAGCTCTTGTGCTGTTGGATAGCACATGTAATTAGAGCTAACGTCTTCTTCCATAGAATTCACAAGCCATGTCATCACCATGGAATTCTCAGCATCCATATAGCATAGTTTGGATCATCCACTACAGGAGCCTTCTTTTCATCTGTCAAGTAGCCCATCTTTCCACGTCCTCTGATGTACATCCGAACTGATTGAGACCATCTCAGAAAGTTGTCACCATTTAAGTGAATCGTGGTGATTTAGACAGAGTGAGATTCTGAGGTGGTAGGACTGATTTTTGAAGAATCAGTGATGATGGGATTGTTCATAGAAGGTTGAGGAACAGTAGTGGACTCGTTTGAAATATCCGACATGGTTTCAGAGAGAACAGAGATTGAAAGAGAGGAAGAAGGAGGATTTTGGCAAGCAAATTGCTAGCTCTGATACCAACTTGAAGAATAGGGTTTCACGAGGAATAATTTTCTTTCATTGAGATTATTCTTTTATAGAGTTTACAGCATATACAAATCCTTCAAATCAGGAAACTAAATCACTAATTAAAAGGAAAGAATAACTCCTAACAATTACTTTCCTAAAAATACAAAGATTGAAAACTAATAGCTAATTTACATCTTTACAAAGTTATTTCTTTCCATATCAGTTTCGGTTTTCCAACAACTCTGATCTTTCTATCCTCTCTACTAGAAAGTTGGAACGTGAAGGTGATGGCAATGAGCAATTCTTCTAGGAGAAGAAGATAGTATTTAAGGATATTCAAGATCTAATTCTAAGTGAAGAAATACGTTAGATCGAAGCAGATTAATGATAGAAACTCAAATCGAAGTAGATCAAAATCGAGATCTAATTTAGGTTGAAGATTCGGTCAAGTGGAAGTCTGCCATGAAAGATGAGATGGACTCTTTGATGTCAAATCAAACATGGGATTTGACTGAACTAATAGAAGGAAAGAAAGCTTTACATAACAAATGGGTTTTTAGGATAAAAAAATAGCATGATGGAAGCAAGCGTTACAAAGCTAGGTTGGCAGTTAAAGGATTTCAGCAGAAAGTAGACATAGACTACATTGAAATTTTCTCTTTGGTAGTGAAGCTGATGACAATCAGGTTGGTGCTAAAGAAGGTAGCTATAGAAAATCTACATTTTGAGCAATTAGATGTAAAGATAGCCTTTCTTCATGGTGATTTAGAGGAGGAGATTTATATGAAGCAAATAGAAGGCTTCATGGTAGCAGGCAAAGAAAACCTCACGTGAAAGTTGAAGAAGAGTTTATACGGTTTAAAACAGGCTTCGAGATAGTGGTATAAGAAGTTTGATAGCTTCATGAGTAGTAGTGGTTTTACAAGATGTCAAGTAGATCATTGTTATTATATAAAAAAGTTTGACAATAGCTTTATTATTTTACTTTTGTATGTAGATAATATGCTCATTGCAAGTTCTGATATGCAAGAGATAAATACCTTAAAGCAGAAATTATTGAAGTAGTTTGCAATGAAAGATCTAATTGCAAAGCAGATTCTTGGAATGAGGACTAGTAGGGACAAAGCAATAGGGATTTTGATGTTGTCATAGGTAGGGTACATCAACAAAGGACTATCTAGGTTCAACATGTAAAATGCTAAACCAATGAGCATGCCTTTCGGTGCTCGTTTCAAACTTTCCAAAGAGTAATCACCAAAGACTGAAGAAGAACGTGATCACATCAAGAAGGACTGAAGAAGAACGTGATCACATCAAGAAGGACTGAAGAAGAACGTGATCACATCAAGAAGGTTCCTTATGCCTCAATCATTGAAAGTTTAATGTATGCCATATTTTGTACAAGACCAGATATTGTGTAAGTAGTGGGAGTGGTGAGTAGGTACATGAACAATCCTAGTATGATGCACTATGAAGCAGTTAAATGGATCCTCAAATTTCTATGAAGTACTAAAAGAATGACACTCTATTTAAGAAGGGGAGATTTGAAACTAGAAGGCTTTATTGATGCTGACCTTGCCGGAGATGTTGACAATAGAAAGAACACTACATGATATGTGTATACTCTTGGAGGAACCATAGTGAGTTAGGTTTCTCAATTGCAGAAAGTTGTAGCTCTCTCCACTACTAAGGCTGAATACATTGATGTTACAAAAGCCGATAAGGAGTTGATTTGGCTTCAAGGTTTTTTTAGAAGAGTTGGGGAAGAAAAAAGAGAACAATGTCCTTTATTTCAATAGTTAGAGTGCAATTCACTTGGCAAAGAATCTGTCTTTCCATGCTAGAACGAAACATATTAAGACAAAGTATCATTTCATTCGATTTCTTTTGGAGGACAAAGCTCTTAGACTTGAGAAGATCCATGGAAATGAAAACCTTGCAGATATGTTAACAAAGACGATGAAAACTGATAAATTGAAGTTATGTTCAACTTTAGTTAGCCTGTAAACATAGAAGAAAAGATATGAACTATTGCATTGATCTTGTGTGAAGACATAACTGAAGTTAGTCTTCAAGTGAGAGATTGTTGGCCGAAAAAGTCTTTGATTTTAGGGCATAAAATACACACGAAAAATCTCACAACCATATATTTGTGTCTGTATGATATATATAAAGAATGTTGGATGAGGAAATTATGGACATGAGTAAATCAAAATTGAGTATTGCCATTTATATTCTACAATAACGTCTAAACCAAATCAGAATCGTATATCATCATTCATATATTTGGTAATAACATGTGATCTACATGTAAACTTGGTGGTGGTAGGAGCCTATAAATAGAGGCCTCCTCTTCTCATTCTATTAATATTAGAGTTGAGAGAAAAAGAGTGGTACAACTCTTTGAGTGAAAAAGTGAGGTTCTCTTAAGAGTTAAAAAATTATTGTTCTCTTAGGTGTAATTGGGTTTTAGGTTTTGAGTTTGTGAGGAATGAGTATTGGTAAGCACTTGTGGTTTTTATTTTTCTCCCTATAGTGAACATTTTCAACAACTCCGTGGATGTAACCTGTTTTAGGTGAACCACATAAATTTCGTGTATTGATTTTGTTTGCTCTATTTCATTATTATTTCCACGTTTTTATTCGCTTCATTAATCTAGTCTTTTGGGAGGTTTATTCATAATAGGGATCAAGTTGAGGAGCTTTTTAGCAATAAAGTCTAAGAGTCCAAAGGCTTCTTAATGTTCTTGGCTCATAAAGTTCCCTTGACACATCCTCTCTATGGTTCATTTCATTATGTAGAGGTTCCTTCATACATAAAAAAAAAAAAAAAAAAAAGCAACCAACCTCCATGGTTCAAAACCATGGTAAGAGCATTTCAAAAGTAAATCTTTGAATCTGTCCAAAACATTCATACGAAGTCTCTTTTTCCTTGCAGAAAATATTTGAAATTTATCTTGTAAAAAAACAGCTTTCTAAGCCAAGAAAAACCTATTCAAAAAAGCAATTTGCATTTCATTTCAAGAACCTATATTTATTAGTCCTCACGTTATGTAATCATTGTTTTATCATCTCTTTTAGAAAATGAAAACAATTTCAACTTTAGATGTTCAAAACTATTGTTAGATTCTCTAAGGGTAAAACAAACTTCTTCAAGCTTAGTTAAATGGTCATAGTCATCTTTACCTTTCATACCATAGAATTGAGATAACAGCCAAATCATACGTGGTAAGATATTAATAGTAAGGGTATCATAAGGAAAAATAATACATGAAAAAACACCGACTCTTTAGGGTTGAAAGTATTCCTTGAGAGTCTTATGAGGCTGGTTAGCCTAGTTGAAATCATCATTTATGAATGCTTCCATGTACACTTTTTTACTCTTAAGGAGCAAGGATGTGAGTTTCATTTATATTATTTCCCTCTATATGTGAATCTTGTAATATAATGGGCTCAACAATAGATGAAAAATTAATCAATTGATTTCTTAATAATCTACCTCCAAAATCTCTTACACAACCTAGCATACAACACAAGCAAGGGTATGGTCATAAACTTGATTAGTTTTTTTCTTTATGATTGGTTACTTTTAGTTGGGGGTTTAAATATGAATAAGGGAATGTCAAGGTTGTCAAGTCCCCAAGTGTAAGGACTTTTGTATTTAGTATTGTAGTAGTATGGGGGATCATTCTACTGGAATTCTGTAAAAAGTTAACTTCACAAGTTAGGAGATGATATGCTTGAGATGCTAACAACTCTGACGTGTTTGAAAAAAAATAAAAAGTTTAATTAAATTGAAATTTTAATGATAAAAGCACAACACTAAGAGTAGAAATCCACTTGAATTACCATTCCCAACATTAATCCTCTTCCTCAACGAGTTGCTTCCAAAACGAGTTGGCTTTTAACATAAAGTCGAGGGAGATAGACAATATTAAACCAATGCTTTTAGTTGTAGTTTTATACTATGAATATGCACTATTAGGCTACGCTTGGTATATAGGAATGAGGAGTGAGAATGAACATTTCATTTATTTTTTTCAAAGTGGGAATGAACATTTCATTCATTTTTTTCATCCATTCCCATGTTTGGATAACTCAAATGAGAATGAGAATGGAATAAGAAATTATTTCAACGGAAATGAAATCCTATTTATAAGTAGGATTTCAATTCATCTATGATAGAAGGCATTTTGATTCCCTCATTAAGTTGTTTTTAAAATCACTTTTCAAAAATTAAAAAACCAAAAACTTGTTTTAATATATAACTTATTTTTAAAAGTAATTTTTTTATTTTGTTTTTATAAAAAAAATTATAAATTCAATTTATATAATATAAACTAAATTTAATTCATGTTTTATTAAAAATAAAAATAATTTTTCATTGAAAATAAATAATTTTTAATAAAATATGAATAGTAATATTCTAATAAAATTATAAATTATGTTTTTTTTATAAATGTTATAAAAATATGGATTCTAACATCCTCACAAAATTCAAATTGATTTATTTTGTTAAAAAGAAATAAAAATAATTTAAAATTAATAATTTCTAATATTATTTTATTGTAAATGAATTTAAAAATAAATAAAGTTTTTTAAAGGTATAAATGAGTCAAGTTTTTCATTATATAAATATATATAGTACTCAGCTAGTATTTTGAATTTTTTTTTATTTAATCTAGGATTAACTAATCAATTTTTTGAATTTCAAATTATTCTTGAAAATTATAACATTCATTACATAATTTAAAATATTAATTATGTTTCCTTTAATTATTCTTAATTTTTTTTTCTTGTCTTTCTATTTCCTTTTGTTTTTAAAAACTACTTTTAGAGAACAACAATCAAATAATGTGTGGACCCCACATTTCGATGGCTCGAATGCGTTTCCCACTCGATGTGGCGAGCTCGATTTTTATTTGAAAAAATTGATTTTTATTGATTAAGAAAAATTGACTTGGAGTCGCCACTTATTTTTGTTTTATTTTTAAAGGGTAAACAAAATAAGAAAGAAAAACCCTAAGTGTAACTCCTTATTTTGGAAAAGGCGGTCTGTGAAAAACCGGATCGGGTTCGGGGGTCAGGTTACTTATCGGGAAGGTACGGTAAAGACCGTAGCACCCCTCTAAGTCCCTAAAGTCGGGTCTCTACTAATGAGATGAAGCTGACATGGCAATCAATGAGTAAAATCAATGAATACTCGAATCAATCATGCACATATGAGTATCAGAATATATATAAAGAATGATCGGGATGAGAGTGGATGCGTACCTGGACCACGAGCCATAGTGCGCTAATAAAAAACGAGGTTAGTGATCAAACACAAAAATGATTATGTGCATATCAAGGATCAGGGTGAATCAATCACATATAGCTAATGAATCAATCAATCAGTCAATCAATTATGAAGTCAAGTATGTGGGGCCCCCACCAAAGCCCGATTCATTTTTTCATAAATCAATTCCGCAAACTCTATCACTTAGAATTATGGAATTTGATTTTAGCTTATTTTAAAACATTTTAAAAAACAAAAGAATTGTGAAAATTGTGTGCCAAAAGGAAATATGGCAACAAATATTTATTGGAAAAAGAGATTTTGGAACCTAAGGGGTTCTAAGGATGAAGGAGGAGAGTTGAAATTTATCTGAAAATCAAAATTTGAAGAGTTATTTACAAAATGGAAATTGAAAAATTATTTTTGAGGAATGAGAGTGTGGGAAATTATTTTTTTTAAAATAGATGAAAGGAGGAAGTGAGAAGGACACATGGCCAAAGTAGTATGCCTGAAGGTGACCATGCGATACATGCCCTGGAGGTTTGACTGGATGCCAGAATAGTCACTGAATCAGGCCACGATGCTATGAGCCTTGCTTGCCCTCTAGATCCCATCTTCAACTATTACTGACTTGGCATGCCGAGCATAGAAATTCTTACTCACAACCAACCGACATATTCTCATCCATCTTTTCACAACAAAAACTCAAAATTCTATGGCAAACCCTCTGAACAGCATGTTATCCAAGAAGCTTGAATCGTAGTGACTCTCCTTTGAATCTTTGTAGCCAGCTTTCTCATCCCTCTTCCTTTCTTACAGAGGTTATTTTGAGTCTGAGTGGCACAAATGAGAATCCCTAGGCATATTGAAATTACCTTAACCCCAAAGCCTGAGCCTCTGTTCTCAGCAAGTCTTCAGTCTGGGTCTGTCCGTGTTCGATTAGGTCGACTCCATCCTCTTTTGATTGTGCAAACATGATAGTGATGAGTGTGTTAGCGACACCTTGATATTCCCATTTTGATGCTCTGATATAAAGAACGTCCAGATCAGCCCTTTCCTTGGCTACAGTTAATCTTCATGCAATGACACCTTTGAACTAGTTGAAAAACTCCACAAATATCTATCAATGCGCCACGTGACGTCTACCTTGGACTTTCCACAATTGATTTGTCTCTTTGCTGAATGCAGGAGAGTTGCATAAGCATGACATCACCCACAATCTCAAATGGGACTCTAAATGATAGACTTGTCCCAAGTAACTCAGCACATTCCCTCACCTGTATCTTTTGAAGCAAGCGGATTCTTACCAAATCTAAATAGTCGGGACCACTTACATTTGGACCAGTGTTAATATTTCATAGCCTGCAGCTTCCTTTCACATAAATACCTTCCCTTACATTAACATCTCAGCCATGTAGACTTGACCTTCAGCTCACTTAGCATCCCAAGTCTCTGGGGAGTTCGATGGATCCATGCAGACAGTTTGAATGGTGAGCTATTGGTGATATGTAGCAAGATTTCCATGGATTTCTGGAGGCATTGAGGAACTTCTGCTGCAATCAGTACCAGATGGACTGCTGAATATTATACCAAGGTGTTGCTTGTTTTGTCATTATTGAGATTGATCTGCTGGAACTCAGCTCTCCCATGTTGATTTTCAGTATACATATTGTGCAGTTTCTCCACCTTTTGCAACCCAGAAAAGGTTGCGTTGAACCTCACCATTGTTAACAACAGAGGTCCCCATAGTATCTGCATTGGGCATCAAATTAGTTTCAGAAACTCTCCTCGGCCGTTGATCCAAAGTTGAATTCCCCACTACATTCTTTGCATTAAAAATAGGAATATCAGAACCAACCACTTGCCACTGGTTCGGAATTAATCCATCTATTGGCCCGCCTGCATAATGTGGTGGATTAGCTTGTGGAATAAATCCCTCAGTGGGTGGTCAAAATGGCTGCCAGAAGAGCCATAACTCCGTTGGAACACCTCATCATGGCTGGCTCCATCATGGTAACTCTTCTTAGTTTCCTCAACTGGAGCTTCTCCCTCCTCAGTAGTTTCCTTCTTAGCTGCTGCAAATTTTGTTGACTTTCCTTCACCAGAATATGCACTGCTACCACATGAGGGTTAGGAATTAGTGCAAAAGCATGATGCATCACACCCAAAGCATGAAGCTCGATTGCTGTTTAAATCCCCACTAAGACCAGATGAATGCTGTCATCTCAAAGGCATTCTGTGCAACGCTTAAAGAAGGAAAAACATCAGAAGGAGCTGCTCCTCTCAAGTGGTTCAACTTCACCGAGCAAAACAACCTTTTCTGGTATTGCCCATACCCCTGCTTTTTGTGAAATGCTGCTGGCGCTTGAGATGGCCTGGCTCTGAATTCTTCCACATGCTGCCACAAAGTACTTTGGACCAGCTAGGTGTCCAAGTCGCCAACCAGTCATTGCAAAAGTCTTTGAAAATCCATTGACAGTAAGTGTTCTCTCCCACACGCCAGAAGTCTAGGATGTTTTGCTACAATATCAGCAATCTCCTCTAGGAGTTTCTTGGGATAACCGGGTGGAAATCTCCTCTTCAAATCATTAGTCTAATCTCTCACTTCTTCATTGGATCCAAGATCTCCGCCAACGTGACTACCCTCACATGCATGGAAAATCTGAATACGCGAAATAGAGGCATAGTGAACAGAGACACTGCCATCCTGCGTGTGTCAACTTCTCTAGCTTGCACCCATTTATAAGCTTTTACCCGAAACGATTGCACCCAATACTGATCTATTTGCACTTTTTAGGCAGTGGAGTGATCACAAACAGGGTTCCCTTATGCACTCCTATCTGGACGAGCTACAAGGTGGAAAACCACCTCTGGTATTATGAGATTGCATGCATGGGAACAACAAAATGGGTACGGATGAGGGAGAGGTTTAGAGAGAGAACGAGTTTAGTGGGGTAATTGAATGGATCTATGCATGGGGGATGTGAGGCATGGGTAATGAGGTATGGTGATATGACGACATAGTAGTAAGAATGCGGGTACGGAGAATAGGGAGGGTGAAGGATAGGCTTAATGGTATGAATAGAATTGAAGATGGAGAGCCAAATGGGTATGAAGGAGCATGGGTCTCTATGGATGATTGTGTAGAGTCTATTAAAGGTGGGTCCGTGCATGGGATGAAAGGGAAAATTGGATCAGAACATTGGCTGTATTCACAATGGTGGGTATGGTGTGGAATAGGAAGTTGGAAGTTAGTGGAATGGGTGGTATGAAATGGAAAAGATGCTTGATGGGCATTTTCGGTATGATAATGAACCCTTTTGTGGCCTGATTTGTTGCCGACGTGATTACTGCCAGTATGTTGTTTCAGTGCCTCTGGGGTGTTAAAACCAGTGAAACCAGGATAAATACCCACCATGCCCGGGTCACCATTGAATAGAAAAGCTTCTTTCATAAAAGATCCATTCATGCACACTACATTTCCCTCCCGGTCGTGACCAGAAAGTAATTCGTTGTGGCAAGCCACAGAATATTCCAGCTTTGAACAAATGTGCAGTATCTCTTGGAACTCAATCACTGATCCAGTTTCACCATCATTGAACGACAACTATACACCTTCAGATTGATGAGGTTCAAAAATCCTCTGAGGACGTTCTCACATTCCCCACATTGGACCTTCATTTCTACAACGAAAACTCCAAAATTCCCATTACCAAATCTCCAACAAAGAGAGCCGCCTCAACGGTAAAATTATTAAATCTGAGATATCCCATGCTAGATCCTGAAGTAGCATTCTCACGTCTCTTGGTTGGGTTTAGGTGGTTCCTCAAGCGGAGAATACGTTCCTTACTCCCTTAGGCAGAGGTGAGGAAACTGACACGCCTCATGGACGGAGTACCAGGAACAGAGGAAAGCAACTAAACAAAACACCAATAATCGGAGCAAAACAAAACCATACAATGTCTCATTTCATATGGTAATCAATGAGCTCATATGAGGGTGGATGAAATCAAACAAGTATCAAATAAAAGATAGAACACTGTTACAGAAATATCTCATGAAGAAAACAAAACAGGAGCAAACCAACTACAGAAAGACCATTAGCAAAATACCAACATACTCACTCCCAGTCAATAAACATCATCTTAGAATCAGCGGAAACAGAACATAAAACATACCAGTAGAAACTAATAGGGAATCCACGATGAAGGTACCTGAGAATGCTTCCTCCTTACTCTGTCACCGTTGTCTCCTTTCAGCCAAAAGATGCTCTCTAAAATATCTCCAGCCGAGCTTTAAAAAGCAACTCCTCTCTCAAGCTAAACTATTCCCCCTCTGCCAGAATCATGCTCTGTTTTTCTTCGCTTCTTTTCCCTCTCTCAAGAGCACCATCTCCTCTGAAAAGCACCCTCCTCCTGCAGATACGCTCCTCCTACCACAAAAAAGGCACCCCCCTCTGCCTAATGGAAAAGCATCTCGCCTGAAAAGCCTTCTCCCTCCAGAAAAACGCACCACCTCTCTCATACGCTCCTCCTGCTGAAAAGGTACCCCCCCCGGTTCCTGCAGCTGGCCTGCCCCACCTCACTACAGCTGCTCTGCTACCCAAATAACGGCCTGTAAAATCCCCCCAGCATCCTCCCACAGGTGTCGCCTCTTGATAGCTCCTCAAAAAGCAATAACTGATTCTATAGCTGCCAATTAAAAGATGCCATGTGGTTTCCTGGGGTTGCGACACTTGGCAAAACAAGCTGCATGAAAATGCATGAATCTGAGCCCCAAAATGGGGGTCTACATAATGCTATAAATTCAAATATATATATATTATCAAATAGAATATCATTTTTAAATTACATGACCAAATAGACTTTTATTATTTAGTTTAAAAAAACTCTCAAAGATGTTTTTTTTTTTTAAATGAGAATAAAAAATTATTTTAAACTATGTGTTGCATTCTCAGTCGTTGCCTAACATTGAAATGAAAACAAATAATAATTTCAATCTTACATTTCTAAGCGCATTCAAACACAAAAATTGGAATCACCAAATTTATTCATATTTAAAAAAAATAGAAATGAAAACAAAATATTTATTTACATATATTCTCCATTCTCATCTATCAAATATGACCTTAAAATTTTATATTAAGCTCAAGCTAAGGCCATTTCAATATTGCTCAAACCTGTTCCCAAGGCTACTTGACTTACAAACCTTCACAACCATTATACCAAGCATTTGCTATAGCATAGACCTACTTTTTTTTTTTTTAAGTTTTACACAATATTCTCTACTTAAAAGAAATGAGAATCACTTTGATAATGCTCAAACACATGCACTTGCAGATATGCTTGACTTGTGGTCTCCACATCTATGCACCGTGCACTTGCTACAACAGATGTTCCATCTTAACTTCTGCAGGTCATGGAACTCTATTAGAGGGCTAAGCTAGGATATGGAAAAATCCCAGCTACACTCATTCCTTGGTACTTGGTGAATTTAGCCTAACATAGTTGTAAAATACTATGATATTACTCGGAAATTTGATTAAGTTAAGAGAGGGTTTTTGGAAGCTAAAAGTGTTGGAAAATTAACATTAAAACTTAATGGATCGAACAAAATTTCAATAGACTTAGATCAAAACCAAAACTAAACTTTTGTTGAGTTGGAAAACAAAGTTTTAATATAGCTCCAATCTCGAAAGGAAATTATAATGGAACTGATAGTGCTCAAAGTTACAAAGAAAAATGTTTAAAAACTAAGTACAAGAAGAATTTGAGAAAATACGGGAGAAAGGAGTGTAGTCCAATTTTGGTTCAGTTTTTTTGTTGAAGATATGGTGAATGAATTTATATTCCATTTTTGGTAACATAAATGTTCACATCTATGAAAATAAAAAACATGACAAGTTGTTTGATTCATTTAATAATGTATGAAACTTCTGAAATATAAATTAAACAAAAATTTCTTTAATAATTTATTAATGAAAAATTATTCCTTAATAGTTCCAAGATAAAATCCAATTAGAAGCATTAAATTATTTTACAAATTATCACTTATAATTAGGGCTTAATTTTCATTTATTGCTCTTATAAGTTTAAACTTTGGGTCAAATTGATAGTTTCATATGGTATTAAAGTCTTAGTTTATAGGAGATTTGATTGTAAAGCTCATTGATGTTTATTGTCTCTATTTACTAAACCTATGTGAAAGTAAAAAAAGGCTATTGGTGAGGCAAGGTATTAAGGTTTGATATTCATTGATAGTCCGTTATCTAAAAGGTGAAGTTTTTGGGTCAAATGGATAGTTTAACACTTGCTAGAAATTAAAAACAACTCTCTTTTATGGTTCAAAGTATCAACCAATTCTAGTACTTCTTGGTTGAGTTGTATATACCTTGGCCCTTTCCCAAGCTGAGTCCAATATTTGCTAGAAATAAAAAACAACTCTCTTTTATGGTTCAAAGTATCAACCAATTCTAGTACTTCTTGGTTGAGTTGTATATACCTTGGCCCTTTCCCAAGCTGAGTCCAATATCCAATACCATTTCAAGCCATGTTTCAAAGTTGAAATGTCAATAATTGATTTGAAGGGTCCCAAGGCCCATCGATCTCGATGTGTTGACTCAATTTTGGATGATACGTAAAATAAGATAGTTAAAAAGTTCAAAAAAAATTATAAAAGCATTATGAAAATTAATAGAAAAATAAGTACCATTAAATAAGCTTAAAAATAATTAAACAAAATTGTCTTACATTTTACATTGTTTAAATATTTATAAAAGTATGCATAGAAAGTAGTTTATTATAATCTTAAGAATTCAAAATCATTTTATTTTAAATACAATTACATCATCATTAATTTCATCTTTTATTTATTTATTAAATGATTACAATGTTTTATAAATAAACATAATATAAAAATTTTATCAAACAAAACATAATATATTGTTAACTAAATAATTTAACTATGTTAATACAATAATAAATTAAATGGTTTTAATAATAATGTTAATATATAAAATAATGCATATACGCTAGCATTACCATATAAAATAATATATTACCTAAACTAGTGTAATTTATACCACACTATTAATATTTTAAATAATAAATTATTACCATATAAAATAACACGATATCAAATATGGTAATGCATTACCTTAAAAACTAATAAAAAATTGGGACATAAAATTAGGATTGTAACTTAGTTGAGTTGGTTCATACAACAACTAACCCTAGTTTAACCTTAATTAAGAAATAATTAATCTGAGTCCAACCCAATTCAACCTCTAACTTGACTCAACCTATGCCTAATCTAATTGTATTTTTCTAGACTTGAAATGATTTTGGATTAGTTGATTTGATTGAGTTAAATTCAGGTTGATTGGGTTATATAATTCTAAATCCATCCACAATTTTTTTAAAAAACTTTTTTCTATATATTTATACTAAAATTTAAATAGCAAATGAGACAAAATTTTAAGATAGTAAAAAAAATAAAAAAATAAATTTATATACCTTTCTAAAAAATGAAAAAGTATACAATATAATTATAGTTTGATATTTTTTAAATCTAAAAAAATCAATATTATTGTATAGGGTAATATACTTATATATTATACAAATATTAAATCGAGTTTGAGTTAGACTTGGATTATCTAAATCTTGTCCAATCCTAATTGAGCTCGGGTTTAAGTTGATTGAGTCAACTAAGTTTAACCTATTCCTAACTGAGTCTGTGTTTTGATTATTTTTTTGATAGATATCTCTCTTTGTCTCTCTCCCTTGAATTTTGGAAATCAATGATACTAGTCCTAATAACTCCCATGACCTTTGTTTGAAGAGACTGCAATTGCTTGGGATTGGTGAATGAAATCAAATCCTCTTTATGTTCTAGGCAATGTTGAATGGAGCTAACTCTTAAGGATGGGAAAAGAGAAAAAAATGAAGATCAAATCAAGTTCACCTATGTTTCATGGATATTTCATAATATTTGAAATACATGTCTTAGGCATAATCATAGTTGTTAACTCATAAAATGCATCATGTATTGTTTTTCTATTTTTTCATATTTGTGTATCCCATTGGATATTAGAAATTTTTACATAGTGAAAAACTAAATTAAAAAATATGCCTACTCATTTACATTATAATATTAATTATTAAGTATAAAATAGTATATAACCAATTTCATGAAAAATAGTAGGACTAAAAATTTAAAACTATTGCATACCATATAGAAATATTGAATACCAAGGTTTTAAAAAGTTCAATTTAACAAAATATGAGTTTAATGTATAGGTTCATCACATATTAAATTCACAATATATATTTAAATTTTAGATATAATTTTTTGGTTCCAAATTTTCCTAGGCATATGTACTTTTTTTACATGTTGGTGATATATGTCTTTTATGTGTCATCTTTAGAGTTTCAATTTTTATATTTTTAAAACTAACATATTAAGTAAAAGTTTTTATTCATCAATCCTTATCATTTTCAATGTCAACATTCGAATGGAAATTGTCCAATACTGATGGTAAGCATAAATTAACTTAATTTTCGATATGACCTTTGACAATATGAATACATGGTTTCATATAAGATTATTTTTGTCCTCTCTCTTTTTATGATCAATTCCTAACTTTACCCTTACATCTTAAATAATGAATATAGTAATTCTTTTCAAAGAAAACAAAATTTGAATTTGATTTTTCTTAAAAATTATGAAAATTACTTAAAGGTGTATGTATTGTTGTATCGTTATATTGCGTATCATATCATGTATCATATATATATTGTAAGATATGCTTAAGAGATGATACAAATTGCAAAATGTATCCATTTCCATAAAAAAATATGTATCATATCCATGTATCATAAGTTTTTAGTAGTTATGGGTATCATAGTTTTTAGACATTGGTACTTGTTTTGACGACCTTAGTACAATACAACTAGGATTAACAAGCACTAATTTTACCATGAAAACATAAATATCACCTACCATGATGCCAATAAATCCAATGTTAAAGGAAGCCTTTGAAAAAAAGTAAGGGAAGTTAAAATTTGAAATTTTTATCTTAAAAGAAGAAAAATAACTTTTTTTTTTTTTTTTTTTTTTTTTAAGGTAAGGAAAAAGAAGAACTTCAAAGTGTAAAATAAGTAAAATGAATTTAATTTTTTTAGTTATAACCAATAAATGATAAAATGGTGAATTTGTTATGACCTTTAAGGTGAATTTATTATGATTGTAGTCAAAGACTAAATGTGTGGAATGAGGGAAAGTAAGTGATATAATATGAGTACTTTGGGAAGGAAAAATCTTCTTGAATTTTTATATATAGTGTGAATATATATATAGATATTGATAGATAGTAATTCAAAGATTTTAAATGTGAAAGCATAGGACGAAGGGTTTTTATTCCCGTGAGGTCAGAAAGCTTTTTGAGAACTTAATTTTTGTAATTAATAAATATCATAAAATTATATAAAAAGTAAAATCTTTCCATGAAAAAAATCTTTTCTTAAAAATTTAAAATAATTGAATTACATAAGGAATTTTAAATAAATTACATAATTATTTTATAACATAAAGGAATAAAATTTCAATTCTAAAATTTTCAAGATTAAATATTAGTATATTTAATTATAGATAATTTAATATAAATATAAATACTTAATCATTTATACAATTTTACAATTTAATAAAATTAAAGGACCTATTTGGAAAGTGTTTTTGAAAACAGTTCTAGAATATAATTTTTTAGAATAGTTTTTTTTATTTTCAAAAATAAAATTGTGTTTGGGAACTGAATTCCAAAAATCAATTTTTTTTTTCTAAAAAAAAAAATATTTGGTTGAGTTAATAAAAACTAATTTTTTAAAACAAGGAACTTATTTGAAAGTTATTTATTTATTTTTTAAATTGAATGTTGTAGACCCTTCTTTTGGACTAGGGGACATTTGTTCTTTTAATTACTTTTATTTATTACATTTTATGGGATTTTATTTTTTGCTTTCTCCATCACCATTTGTTAGCCACCCGAGAGTGAGTTGGGTTTTTATTTTTATTTTTTATTTATTTAAGAATGGGGGACGACCTTTGCAGGGGAGCAAGCTACAAGAGGCATGCAGAAAATGACATTGCTATCTTTGTATGGTGGTGGTTAGGATGGAGACGTCTCAGAACGAGGAATAGTAGAGCTGGTGGAGGCTTGGACGGGAAACAAGAATAGGGGGGGGGGGGGGGGGGGTGAGTTGGATGATATAACGGGAGGTAGAATATGAGAGATCCGACGAATTCATGAAAAAAAAAAAGTAAAGCTGGAAGCCATGCAAGTCTTTGCTTGAGGGGAGCATTCCAGGTATGACTTTTGTGAACTTCTTGTACCTCATTTGCACACTATTTTAGTCTCATTTTCATTTGCTTTTCTGAGCATTGATTTATTGATTGGTGTGGACAGACATCAAAGGCCACTCGTTTGCTTTGTTGGATCTAACTCTCTACATGCATGCTCTGTTTTGGTTTTATTTTGGTATCTTTGATTTCTCTTATAAATTTCTGATGTATTGCTCCTTCCTTGAACTTGATCTATAAAATTCATGCTATTGTTTCTTGTAAATTCCACTTGATCCTAGCTCTTTGTCAATCCATGAAATAGAGCTAAGTTCATACTCTATTTTTTGTGTTTTTGCCCTGTTTCTTGTTGATGGTGGGATGATATCATCAATGGTCAAGTTGTTGGGACTAGAGGAGTGAGATTTTGAGAATTTGGGATTGCCATTTTGGTCAATGCGCTATTAATTTTGGTGGAGAAGTTGGTTGTAGGATTAGTGAAGGTTCATGGTTGTTTGTGAGTATAAACCTTCCATTTGCTAGTGCTGGGAGAATGAATATGGGTTTAAGAATATGAGTGAGGAGTCATTGCCAAAGCATGTACAACAATAGCTATGGGTCAACACCTAATCAAGCCATGGATGATGCAAAACCAAAGCGTGCTAGGTTGGATTATTTTCCGTATGTGGTTGTTAAAATTCATGGCTCATGGGTAGAATTTCAAAAATATCTTAAACAATAAGAAGGTGAGTAGTAGAGAGGAACCTTCCTTATAGTGGATAGAAGCTCTAGAAATGGGTCTATCTGCTAGGACCCATTCCCAAATTACTCTGCCACCTGCCCTTAAGCCCCGAGCCCCACTTTCAGACTGCTTGCGTGGCCATCTTCTTAGGCCTAAGAAGAGGAGCAAAAAACTTCAACTTCAACCTGCTTGGTCAGAATGGCTAATTCATTTACCACCCAATGCATTACCATGTCTTTCAATCGTATCCCATGCAAAACGTACTTCACTATCAAAACTACCCAAGAGTAGCTCATTTGTTCAGCAGCCATATCTACCATTAGAAGATTCTAGATTTAGCACTGGTTATGGAATGGGCCTCGGGTAGCTCTACTACAAATTGCATGTACTACATTGTCCTCTTTCTTGGCTCTTACACGTGGCAAATTGTTGTTTTAAAATTGGATACAATGGAGAAAAGAAACACTCTCAAACACTCTCTTGATACAATAAAACTCTCAAAGTTACAAAATAAGAACAAGAAGAAGAAGAACACAAGAAAGGCTCAAACAAGTTCTTGGAACTTTGTCCAAAGACTCTATTTCCTCCCACCACTAGAAATCTTTAGGGAACTAATGGAAATAGTCTTGGGATTGATCAAGCCTTTTCACTTTTCTGCATAAGATTTCAAAAAGAAGAAAAGTCATATATAGCACTCTTAGGGTTGAAAAATGGTTACAAGGATGAGAAAAAACCCATTGTCTTCCTCAATCTCTTCATCTTTGTAACATTAAAAAATTAAATCATATGTTTAATTCACACATTAAACATGATTTAATCTCAAATGTGTAACTCTCTTACACTTAACCTCTTAAGTTTTATAAAGTTACAAAGATGAGAAGACTCATTGTCTTCCTTAACCTTACAAGTTTTGTAACATTTCAAAACTTAATCATGTGTTTAATTCACACATTAAAAGTGTAACCCTTCTTACACTTTATTTTCAAAAGTGTAACTCTTCTTACACTTTATTTTTAACCAACAATATATATATTTATATAAATATAACAGCAAATATCATTATTGGTTTGGACAGGGAATAAGCTACACCCAAATCTTGTTCATGCAGTGGTGTAGCTTTGGCTATCAATGGAATGTCTCAATTCTGGTGATGGCAGCGAGTTGAAAGCTAAAGGTGTAGAAGCTTGTAGATCAAAGACACTTGTGTTCTATTCCGGCAACCACTGTACCTAATATTTTCACTTTGCAATCTCGGGTGGTCATTTACCTTATCTAAAATTCTGTTCATGGAGAAGAATAAGCTAGGTTAATAACATTGAAAGAGCTTATGGGGATGGAGGGAAAACTTGTCAAAAACAAGTGTGTTTTGCTTGAATTAAAACTGGATGTGTTTTGGGAATGGAGTTAAATCGTGGTGACAATCCTCATGCAGTGGGAAAGGGGTTGCAACTTGCCTCCATGTTCTCACTGAAAATAGCTCTCAATGCCCACAAGGCCATGGCCCTACAATCCTGTCACCCTAGATGGTTTCTTTCTTATCAACACCAGCAAGGATTCTACTCCCATGCTCAGAAATTGAGAGATTAGAGATTATATTAGAAAATTTGAAAGATATAAGGATGCAGTATGGGGCAATTGCTTGGATAACCCATTCTTGTCGCTCCTTATTTCAAGACTAATCGAGACCACTTCTTAATTGCCACTATACCAGCCTACGTCCATGAAAATGAAGATGCATAACGTCATTCCCATATGTGGCAACTATCAGCTTGGAGAAAATGCACATCTAACTCATTCAACAAACTCCATTTTTTTTCCGCCCAATATGAGCCCTCAAATACCACCCGACTTCAGTCTTAGTTGCACCTCAAGCCCTACTCCTACATGCCCATGCATGGCCACCCTCCAGTGCACCACCTAAAGGCCACGTGTCATCTTCTTTGATCCTTCATCCTCACATGTCAAAATTTAATTTTCACAATTCCAATTTTCAAATAATTTTTAAAACTTCAATTTTCAAGTTTAATTTTCAAAACTTTAATTCTCAAATAATTTTCAAAATTCCAATTTCTAAATAATTTTCAAAATTCCTATTTCTAAATAATTTTCAAAATTCCAATTTTCAAAACTCCAATTTCCAAATATTTTTAAAACTCTAGTTTTTTTTTTTTTTCCAAATTTAATCTTCAAAACTCCAATATTCAAATAATTTTCAAAACTTCAATTTTCCAATAATTTTCAAAACTCCAATTTTCAAATACTTTTCAAAACTCCAATTTTCAAATAATTTTCAAAACTCCATATTTTCAAATAATTTTAATTCCACTTCGGTTCAAATAATTTTAAGTAATTTCTTTTCTTCTTCATTCCTTTGGGGTTAGAGTCACAAAAATCTCGTTTTTAATAAACTTGCTACCTTTCCTTTCAGGTAAGCATTTTCACAAATTTTCTTTGATTTTAAAATAATTTTCCATTTTTCTCGATTTTTTTTAATAAATATGAATGAATTTTCATAACTCAAAAATAATGGAATTTATGATATTAATTCATGCAAAATTAGTTGGATTTTGGTGGGGACCCTACATTTGATTTTTCTCTACTGATTATCAATTGCTATGCTTAATGAATATTGTTTGATCTTTGTCTTACTCTTTGATGTGCATGTAATAATTTTATACTTGAGCTAACCTTGTTTCCATGATAATACATTATTATTCGCTGCTAAGGTACGCTTTCGCTTCTACTTTGTTTATTTGTTTTTCATGCATGATTGGCTTCCGGTGTATGATTATTCCTTGGTATTCATTGATTTCCTTGTCAATTGTCACACTTGCCTCACTTTATTTAGTAGAGACTCACTTTTAGGGACTTAGAGGGGTGCTATAGTCTTTTACCGTACCTTCCCAATAGGTAACTTGACCATCATATCCAAACTCGGTTTTTCACAGACATGTTTTTCTTTCAAGAGTCATACTCAGGGTTTTTCTTTCTTATTTTGCTTTTTTCCCTTTAAAAATAAAACAAAAATAAGTGGCACTCCAAATCTTTTCTAAAAACCATATTTTTCACCAAATAAATAAAAAGGGAGTCTCACCGTCGAGTGGGGACGCATCGTGAAAAATGTGGGGTCCACAAATGTTTTCTTCAATTAATTTGATATTGTAAATATAAAAATAATTTTTAGATTCACACTTGATTAAAATTTAAAAAATTATTCCATTTTGAAAATTATTTGCATCAATTTTAATTTTTTTAAGTAAAGGATTACTTTATAAACATGTCTAACTATATTTAATTTCAATAATATTTTTATTTGTATATATGGTGAATTCCTTAACCATTTTGAAAACCTTTTTTTTTTTTAATCATAAATGCATCATACTAATACATGTTTTCATTAAAAAAAAAAACATCCAAATTACATGTATACTAATGAAATCAATATTAATACAAATGAATACTGTAAGTATTATGACATCAACATCATGTTTTAATATAATACATTAAAGTTCTAAAGTTTATAGATGATAATTTTTGAGATGATATATACATTCACTTAGCAATAATTAACATAAAAAAAAAATTAAAGATGATAAACAATAAAGAACAAATGAAGATGATACACCCACAACAACCAATAAGTAGAAGACAATTTTGAGGATTCATTATAGGCATTGGGTATCGTAAGTTGGTAACTAGTTGTTGAGGTTCTTGTGGATCATACTCGTCAACCCATATAAAACAATACAGATGTTCACAAAAATTGTTGGAAATAATGAAATATGATGTGTATATTTCATTAATATCAATTTATTTTCATTAAATATACTTACATGATATAATGAACAATGATAAAGCCATCGACTATTGTTTTTCTATGTTCTCAACATGAGAATGTGCATACGTCCATACCCATAGTAACACATGGGTTCTTTTGTCCATCTTACTTTTAGAATTATAAATCAAACTTACAAGTGATATGCAACCATTTAAAATTACAACATATATCACATAGTAGTAATGACAACTAGTTAATACATATATATAAATTTTAACATATAATTTAGGTATTAACAAATATTTAGAATTAAAAATAGTAGAAGTGATAGATTAGCATAGATATAATTTGCCCACATCACTTGAACAATTTGATTTCTACAGACTGTAATAGTTGATGCACTCTCATATGATAAATCAATTGAGTGGCTTGTGTCACTTGTGGTCTCTTTTTCACCTTTGACTGAAAGGTCTTCTACCTCATATTCCATAAACAATTAATCATTTTGTGTCAATAGACAATTCCAATTTGAAGGGTACAACATGCAACAACAATTGATGGTTGTTTACTTGGCTTATAACAAGGCATCATCCTTAATATTAGAAATCATGTCTTCAATACACTAACACACCTTTCAATAGTATTCCAAAGGGATGAATATCTATAATAAAAAATTTCTTTATACCTGGGAGGTTAACTACGTCTATCTCGCTATTCTTGTAAATGATATCACTTATATTAATATGGTGGTAGAAATCCGGATGTACAAGGATAACCATAATCAACTAAATAATATTTTCCTCCACTTGACCAAGGAAAATGGACTTTTGGTTTAGTAAGTGCATCCAAAAGGACACGTGCATCATTCATTGTTCAGTCCCAACCAACATAAACAAATGTGAACACTATGTCAAAATCACATGCACACATAACATTTTATGTTATAACTGTTTTTCTACCCCTAAATTTAGTTTGTCTATTAATTGGGCCCCATGCTCTAATATGGGTGCCATCAATTGCACTGATGTAGTCCTACAAATATATATATATAAAACAATGACCATGAAATTTCTTACGTACATGAGGTTCAAATTTATAAATATTATTTATAAAATCTTACCTTAAATTATGAAAAATATTTAGGATTACTAGCAAAATATGAAGACACCTCATTAGCCATATTATTAGGACTATGAGAATTTTACCTAGCTGATATAATGTCCATCTAGTTTCTTTAAAAGTGTTGAGTGATAGTCTCTATGGAGTCTTGAAAACGGTCTCCTACAAACCTCATTCTCACATTATGCCCTATTATTTGTAATAACACAACAACTAACTCTTTAACTATCATTGATTGTGCATCCTTTAAGTTTTCATGTCTTTTAAGATGATCACAAAAGGATAAAAAATGTTTCTTTATCCATTGAAATAGTTCATAGCATGTTTAAGGATGACCATTTATCATATCTCTTACAAATTATGCATCACTTAACATTGATGACTTTTGAGATGTCTTGCATAGAATTATTTCCTTATACTCATATTATGTGAGCAATAAAAAATTCATCTACATCATCGTCCCTTTCAGAAGATGAAGTTGACTCATATAGTGAACCATTACTTGTGCTATTACTATCCATTAGTTACTACACAAAATAAATTAACTCACAATATAAAATCACATCAAATGAACATTAAAATATACATAATATAAGTTTCATAACCATAAATAAAATTTAGAATGATGAAAAGGTAAATAACATGAGAAAATAGTCTAAACAGAAGAGAATTAGTACATATTACAATGTTATCATAATATTAATTCATCCTAATGTACTCCTATTTAAATCCTATCAAGCCATGCCATTTTCCTCTCATTAGGCATATTCATAAAAATCTCTCTCTAAAATGGAGATGTGAACTTCTAGAAAACCTTTAAATATTTGTCATTATCTAGCATTGATAGTTTGTAAGACTGTCATTTACTTTGTTGTGCTAAAATCATTAGTATCTGTACTACTAACTTTACTACTAGTTCCACTCTTATATCTTTTAGCTCTAGTCAATAATGCTTCAATTTTAGCTTTAAATGTCTCATTTCTAGCCTTAGCAATCTCAACCCAAGCTTTCAAAGCATGACCCATTTAACTTAAACTCGACTCTTTCTTGACTATAGATCTAATAGAGAATCAATTGTATGTTTCCCAGAATGGGTGGTCACTTGTCCCACAATTTCTAGTAATTGAGGATCGTTAGGAAACTTACAATCTATATCCACATGCACTCTACCATGATCAAGATTGTGATCTATTTCATCCTCATCATTAATGTTTGGTGGATCTTGGGTGGAATAGTAGTGGAGGACATTGATTGTTGTTAATGAATTACATATCAATCCTAGCAACTTGTAGAGTGGACATCCTTTTAAGTGATTTTTTTATTTTTTTGATTTTTGATATTTTACATTTAGGTGTGCCTAATAGAGAAAAAAAAACCCTCACCCTTAGCGTATAATAATATTTGAAATAAAAAAAATGATGAATTTGGAAGTTGTTCTCACCTAAATGTAATTTTGTTAGGTTTCCTCTAAAGCATGCATCGTGTTAGTTTCAACATTCCAATGAAATCTAGTATACTTAAAAAAATTAGAAAACTCTCGGTGCATTGCACGTAGTCTATTAAACTTTTGTTTAAGCTATTTCAAATTAATTTTTTTTTCCTTGACTATTTACCTTAAGTTCCATCTTTCTTCATGTGTTGGTACTAAATGTACCACTATCCATGTTACCTTTACTAACTTCATTTACCATTATGTCAATAAATCTCTTCTTTATATCACCTTTCTATGTTCTTACATCCTCAACATTTGTTATTTCGGTTTCCATCTATACATTCCCAACTAAAATTTGGACATTTTTAATTTATTCAAATATTTTAAAAAATGGATGCCAGAATTTTGATGAAAAAGTAGGTGAATCACAATATTATGTGAAGAAATGAATCAAAATCCTAACAAAAGTGCGTCTTGGTTTTTATGATAATCAATTTTTTTATTTATATTTGATTTCTAAAAGCAAGCCAAACAAGCAAATGTAACATAATGTGCCTATGCTGTGTTTAGGTTATATATATAAAAATAACTTTTTTGTTTTATGTTTTGAGTGGTTTTCATGCTTCCACATGGAGAGATTTGCTCAAATTAAATCTCTTTGCATCTGGTTTGAATCTAAATAATATACAACAAAAACAACAGAATCGAGAATACAAAGTGAAAAAAAAAAAGGGTCTTTTGTTTTTTGGTGGACTGTTTTAACTCCTCTATTCCCAAGTCTGTTCCCGGGTGTTACTCTTCCATTTTTTTTTTCTATAACCATTCTCCATTTCATGTTGAAACTACAATCAACAGAATTGGTATCAGAGCAACCCATTTCACGAATCTACTTCTCAATCTAATCTTCGATCCACCTTGTTGTTTCCAATCTAATCTAATCCACTTCTTCTTTTCAAGCCCTTTTATCTCTTACAACATGCCTTTTGTGTATGGAATTTTAAGAAATTTCCTCTGTTTTGGAAAGGGAGGATACTAGGGTTTCTTTTAATTTGAAGACCCAAATCCAACCTAAAATATAGTTGAATTCGTGATCATTGAAGCAGCAAAATCTGACGGCAAACAAGGAAAGAGAAACGAAGAACAATTGGTGTTGTTGCTGTTCAATCAGATTGTGTAGCAAGAAACCCTTAATCTTGAAGCAGATAGACCAAGGACTTGAAAAGTAAATCAATGGCTAGCACAAGTGTTACAAGTATGAGTTCTCAACCTTCTTTTATTCCATTATTTGAAGGAGAAAGTTATGAATTTTGGTGCATAAAACTGAAAACATTATTTCTGTCTCAAGATGTTTGGGATTTGGTTGAAAATGGTTTTGATCACTAACTCTGATTGAAAAAGATCAGTTGAAAGAATTGAAAAAAATGGATGCAAAAGCTCTCTTATTTATTCAACAAGGTGTTGGTAACAACACCTTTCCAAGAATTATGAGAGCTTCAAAAGCTAAAGAAGCATGAGACATCCTTCAACAGGAATTCCAAGAAGATAAAAGAACCCGGTCAATAAAACTTCAAGCTTTAAGAAGAGAATTGAAAAATATGAAAATGAAGGAGAATGAAACTCTAAATGAGTTTTCTTCCAGATTTATGGAGTTAGTAAATCAGATGAAGTCATATGGTGAAGAAATTAGCGATAAAAGAATTGTTGAGAAACTTTTGATC